>NC_056733.1:1180747230-1180987230 GCF_019279795.1 Protopterus annectens | reverse complement strand
TATGAATACATCAAGTGGCATATTCACTGGATCTAAGGGTAGCTTACATCTCATAAATATATATCTTGTGAATAAAATTTCATAAAGCTAACCAAATGATTCTCTTGCTCAATATGCTGTTACTTGAAAATAATATAAAAGATGTAAAAATATATGAAAATATATAGATATGTGAAAGAGGTCAAATTTATTCTAAGAATGGTTTCATGGAAACGTAATTATTAATACCAGGGTCTCTATGTGCACCTGACCTAAATATCCACTCCAACTCTAATTTCGCTAGAGAATTACTGTTATCACCCATTCTAGGGCTAACTTTCAAAACTTGTAGAACCCTAAATCTAAAATGATGTGTCGGATTCAAATTCAAATGGTATATGACACATGTGGGGGGCAAGCACCTTGATAGAGAGGGGTGTTGGGAAATCATAAACCCATGAGCCCCCTACTTTAAAGGTGGGACTGAGGTCCCAACCCATGGGCAATCACCACTGCACCCTCACAGCCCCAAAGGTGGCTGTGCTGGAGGCTGAGTTGGAGAGCCAGGTCAACCCTCTAGTCATGACACACAGCCCTTGAGCTGGCATAGCAGATCTCCAAACTGCTGCTTGAGCTCGTTACGCACCACGACCCAGACCTGGCGATGGGTGACAGATTCCTGTCCATGCCCACTCCTGGGGGGTGAGCTCCATCCCCTGAGGTGGTTCCACCTGAAAGCGGTGCAAGACCAATGGACGAGGAGGTCCCAGGTTGGGTCCCAGAAGTGCTGGTGCCCAGTGCCACAGCCAGCTGTAATGGGACAGGTGGGTCCGCTGGGACCCACATTCCCATGTGCTATGGTGTTTATGTTTTATCAATATATGTGGGTTAGTAATAGTCAACACATTCCAGGATTAGGTGTAACAGCATGCATAGATATTCCCATTAACACAAACACCAGATATGGAACAGTTGCATAGCAAACAGAACACATGCATATATGGGACCACAGTGGTAATTACAACAGCATGCAAGTACATTGATGGCACCATGTCACCAATGTGAGAGTATTTCAACATAGCACATGCATAGAAACAGATTTAAATAATTATCGAACAATAGGACACATGTCCCAACATTACAGTTAAGTCAGCACATACCAGTTGAGTTGAGTATTTAGTTTATTGTTGCAGATATGGTGGGGGGGGATGTCAATTAACAACTAGTATATTCCTGTAGTTTGCATTACTTTCCTAGTCAGTGCTGTTATCTGTACCTTACAACTATTAGTACATTACCCTAATGTCTTAATTTGGACAGTGGTATGGCTGTCGACAACTATATACATGAACTGCTTTTACCTGCAGTATACACCTCTTACCTGGTATACCTGTGGAGGAATTGTTTAACACTAACTGTTTCTACACATACTCCCAGATTCCAGGTTGATGTTATGCACATACCTATCCATCTCCTGTTGCACAGACTCTGGGCATGTCTTGACCACATGCAAGTGAACCAAGACATATTTATACTATTGCCCTCTTAAACCTTTAGTGAATTACAACACTCTTATACAGGATTTCCTAGATGGTTATATTATGTATCACAGTGCGGGCGACAGTGATGAGTGATACCTTATTATTCAGAGCAACTGCAACACTCACAATGCCATACAATACCAGAGTAAACAGTACCAGTACAGGGTATCAATCTTTTATTTCTAGGCAAAGTGTTCGTATCTGATGGACCTGTGGGGGCAATATCTGTTAGCACTACCTGAATGTTACCGCACAAACTACCAAATTCCACATTAGTATTATGCACATATATCTCACTCTGTTACTGTACACACTCTGGTCACAGCTTGACAACATGGGGGGGTAGATGGGACATTCTTGGCTCATTACTCTCATAACATTTTGGGGAGTTGCTAGAGTGACAGATTTGTTCTTATAGATGTGTGACAATCAGTTGTATTTCTGGTTTGCTGCCTAAATGTCTGGGATAATCCCACTGATTTCCCAGGGGGACAGGGTGACAGGCAGCAGATATGGGCCGATTTACTGGACATTCTGGACATATTTGTACAGTTGTGGGGTATGATTCTGTATGCAACCTACTACCACTCCTAGGATTCGAACCATGGCTGTGTGTGCTAAAAATGCAACAGCTCACATCTCAGTTGTGTGTGCTATTTGGATTTTGTTGTTTGCCTTTTCTAGTGGCGGCTGGTGGCTTCAAATCAAAGGGGAGGTTGCAGGAGACAGATGAATGGGTGGGGCCAATGGGAATGGGGTGTGGTCAACTAGAAAGGGGTGGGGCTATGCTAAAAACTGCAAAAACTGGGTCTTTAATTAAATGCGCTGCCCTGGGTGCCAAGCCATCATTATGAGAGGCCAATCAAGACAAAATTAAGTGTAGAAGAAAAAAATATTTCAATGCATTGGCTACATGACAGCTTACTTAATATCTAGATGGAAACAAAAAGGTTGTGAGGCATGAAAACAATACTTTTGAAATACATTACTGGAATGCCAGTGAAAATCAAGTATAAAAAAACAAGCAGCACTCAACTCAAACCACTTCTTGTTGCACTCCAGTTCTAAGTATAATTTATATTCAGCTTTATAAAAGTACCAAATAACATGCTGAAAGGAACAATCTCTATGATACCCCCACTTGTAAAAATGTTTCTTATCCAAAAAAGACCTGCTGCCTGACAACTATCGACTTGTTTCATGGGGAAAACATGATCAAAGTAAAAAATGAACAGCAAACAAGAAACAAGCTCAAGATAAATTGCTTAAAGGATTACTGCACAGGTTATAGACCACACATGATAGATTGGCATTCTGTTTAGTTTATGGGTTTTAGAGAAAATTGATAAGGCTTTTACAGATTGTTGTATGAAAAATAAACTTTTGCACAAAGAAGCTTTATATATACTGAAATTTAATACTTTAATACCAAAAATCGATGAATGCTGAATTTCATTGGAAAATTTTACTTTAAATGTTTTATTATACTGATTGAGTTTTTAATTTCACATCTTCAGGCTAGTTGCCCAACACAATGCATCTGAAATTCTCCAGGTGCAACTAACACTAGGTAAGACTGCAATCCAAATTGTAGCTTGCTACAGATCCCCTACCATGCCCCAAGATTCTCACTACACCTTTCTAAACCTACTGGAAAATATTAAGATACATCTAAACACCCTAATACTGGGTGATTTCAACTACTCTGCCATTAATTGGGAAAACTACTTGGGTACCAACTCCTTTTCCCAACAGTTCTTGGACTTCATAAATTCCAATGCCCTGGATCAACTAATCCATTGTCCCACCAGGGGCTCCAATATCTTAGACCTGGTCATTACCAACATGGGAGATAGATGCTCCACACCAGTGGTCACCCCCTCATTGGTCAGGTCTGACCATAAGCAAATCACCCTTGACATCCACATCCCACCCCCACCCCCCAGTAAAGAAACCTCCTTAAAAAAGCCAACTTCAAGCTACTGAAGTGAGAAGTGACAAACTTCACAACACCCATGCAGACGGGATCTGGAAGTTTGACTTCAGAATCCTACACTAAGGCACTGTACGAGCACATCCATTCATGCATGAATCACGCCATCCCAAATAGAACCAAGATGCTCTTCTCCAAAAAAAAGGAAGCCAATCTGGTGGTCCCCTGCTATAAACAAACTATACAACAGAAGAAAGAAACTGTTGCAAAAAAGAGGAAAAAACTCCCTCACTAGCCTCAGTAAGAAGCTGAGATCCCTCATAAAATCCTCAAATGCTAGTTGCGAAATTAAAATTGACAAAGATTCCAAAGACAACCACAAAGCATTCTATAGTTATGTGAATAATCTAAATGGCAATGCTCAGATCTGCTCTGAGCTACAACAGAATGGCATTAAATATACTGATCCCAAGGATATTGCCAATATCCTGACAGATCAATTTAGTGCCAACTATACCCCCCTCTCACCCCCTAAAGGGTCCATCTCAATACCAAAAGATTGCCAAATTCTGATAATCACGGCCACACAGGTAGAAACCGCACTCTCCAAAGCTAAGAAATCAGCATCCATGGGACCAGATGACATCCCGGGCTGTGTACTACATGAACTACAAAATGAAATGGCACCTCACCTAAGTGTCATGTTTAATCATAGCCTCACCTCAGCCTTTGTGCCCACTGAGTGGTGCACAGCTACAGTTATCCAATTCCATAAGGGAGGATCTGCCTTGGATCCCAGGAACTACTGTCCCATCAGTCTGACAAGCCCGATCTGCAAGGGCATGGAACACATTATCATGGAACTTATAATCAAAGACATTGGCAACCTTCAAACACTGGACCCCACCCAGTTTGGGTTTGTGAAGGGCCGATCTTGTCTCCTGAATCTGATTGACTTCTTCAAATCAGTCTCCAGAGATGTGGACAAGGGTAAGGCAGTCCACACAGCCTGTCTGGACCTCGCCAAGGCCTTCAACACCATTCCCCACTCTGGAATCATAGATAAACTTACTAAGCTGGGCATAAATCCCTACATCACTCGATGGGTTGCCAACTGGCTTACTGACAGAACCCAGACTGTAAAAGTAGCCAACTCCAAATCCAGCTCCAGACAAGTGACAAGTGGAGTACCTCAGGGTTCAGTCCTGGGACCACTCTTGTTTGGCATCTACTTCTCTGAAGTACAGGCCAACACTAAGGGACTCTGGCTAACAAAGTTTGCAGATGACTGCAAACTGGGAGCCATTATTGAATCCCCAAATGATGTGGATATTCTACAAAAGGGCCTTACAGAAACAGATGCCTGGTGCTAGAACCATGGGCTCAAGCTTAATGCCAAGAAATGTATAGTTATTCCCCTTTGGAAAAAAACATGTACCCATGAATTACCACATAGGTGGTAGGACACTAAACATCGAAAGTGTGATGAGAGACTTAGGGACACAGGTGGACAGTGGTCTCACTTTCGATAACCACATCACCACAGCAGTCAGGACATCCTTCTATGTGGCACACCTCATGACTAAGGGCTTTTCATCCAGAAAAAAGGAGGTCATTGTCCCACTGTACTCATCCCTCCTTAGACCCATTATAGAGTATAATGCCCCATTTGGTATGTACCTCACAAGACATCTGCAACAGCTGGAAAGGCCACAGAAATACCTCACTAAAAGAATCACAGGCCTAAAGCAGATGCCATATGCTGACCGTCTAAAAAAACTCCAGCTATACTCTGTGGTATATCGTGTACTCAGAGGTGATCTTTGCTTAACATACAAGGCAATGTCAAACCCTGAGCTGTTGGACATGCTCCACTTAAAGAAATCCCAATCCCTCAGAGCCACATGCTCCAGGGATCTACACCTTGTCATCACAATGAACAAAACATGCTGGAGGGATAGGTTCCTGACCCAGAGACTCCCCATACTCTGGAATAGACTGCCCATACATGTCAAGCAGAGCGCCTCATTGGCCCTCTTCAAAAGGAACCTTGATGATTGGATGGGAGATAGGAAATTCACCCCAGGGATCATGTCAGTTGCCCTGCTAGACAGGGGCCTAGAGAAGTAAATATTGTGGGAAGAAATATCCAGGGAATTGTTATGGCTAGGCTTGCATAGGCCCTAGGGCCGGTAGCCTAGTACCAACCTATGAACCTATGAACCTAATTGATTAATTGGTTACACTATATAAAGTGCTTTATAGTGTTTATCCTCCTTGAATGCATTCTAGCTGAGACGTCAGAGAGAGAGAATAAACTTGTTTGGTGGTCACTGGTTTGTGTTTTTTGTTGTTCTATTTTATTATATTTTCAGTGTTTTTTACTTAGTTTACGGGTAAAGCCTGCAAGAATGACTGCAAGTCTCCAACAAATGTAATGAGTTTCTGAAAATACTGTAATCCTGTCCTATATTACAAATTCTCTCATATGCATTTTCATACCCAAGGCTTATACTCTATCTAGTTATGTAAATATTCTCTGCATGTCAACAACAAAAATGCTTTCAATGTTGGTAATTCTTTAATAGTAGGCTTAATAAAGCTTACTTGCATCTTCCAGTCTCAGACAAGCTTACCTGATGGTCATTAAAGCATTGTTACTTAAACACAGAGCAACCGGCACTGCAACAACAGGTGTTTTCTGAATAAGAAGCATAAATCAACAGTATAAAAATATGACAGAAAACCAGAGCATTCTGCAAAATCAAGGACAGATGAAAAGCCACTGTAGTACTTATGTCTACATGGGATGGGGGGAATACTCTGCACACTTAACATTGTATAACTTCTCTTTGCCTTGCTTGGACACATCCAGAGTCACTATGTGGGGGAGTGGGGTGCAACAAGTATGTCACAATTTGAAATGTCCCTGGCTGACGGTGATGACCCTGACACATTTGTCATACCTCTCAAACCTCAGAGCAAGAAATCTGAACAAAGCCATAAATAGAAGTGGGACAAAGGCCCAAAAATTAAGACAATTTTTAAATATTGCTCTTATAAACTTAGAAAGATTATTAGGTCTTGTATTAGTATGAATTTTCTGAAGGGTTTGAAATCTGAAACTCAAATGTCTCTCATTATTTTCTAAGTTCAGTCTTTAATGATTTGCCACTAATTTGCAAGAAAAAACACAATTTTATGAAAAACAGACCAAAATGTGATACAAAAATATAAAATAGCCACACAATAAAGATGGGAACCTGTCAAAGAAGGGACACTTTTTAATATTTGTACTGTTAACTTGAGCAGCTGACAAAATAAGAGAATCTGCATGCATTTCTGAAATTAAAAGTAATCTATAACTCTGATCATTACAATTATTTATTAATTATAAACCCTCCAGATTTTCTTCCAAATTTTCCATTTTGCAGAGGGATTATTAGGGAGAGAGAGAGCAACATTTTGAGCCAAAATCGGGGACAGTTGAGAGGTTTGGATATACTTAATTCTATAAAGTGATTTATTTGCACATACCCCTTAACGCAGGAAATTTGGACAAGGCTAAATATATTGTGGGAACATACAAACAGTACTAAAAATTGCTCTTGTATAAACATAGACCATTGACAGAATAACAGGTCTTGCAAGCATTTTTCTGAAGGGTATGAAGTCTGAAACTCAATGTCTGTCATTATTTACTGACTTCATTCCTAAATGATTTGTCAGAAAACCTCAAATGTTATGAGGAACAAACCAAAAGTAAGAATCAAAAATCTATTCATTCTGCAAAAATCTGGACAGTTGAGAGGGATAGTTCAGCTAGAGCTGGCTGAGTTTGCCATCCACCCCCCCTCAAAAAATCATGGTCGAATGGGGCCTTCCCCCTGCAGCTATTCTGATGTCCCATTACTTGGCTATATCACCCCATTTACCATAAACACTGTAATGTGCATACTGCTTTACTTCTACAGTGATTTGGATTTCATTTAAAAGTTTTATTTTATATTTTACAGCACAAACACTAATAGACATCTGCAAAACAAAGCAATGCAGACTCTCAATAAAATAGACTTAGCATTAAAACTTTGCTGCCCTTGAATCTCACATTCATTGAAACAACAGTGAAACCCACATTCAAAGAATATACATCTGGCTAATGGCAGATAAATATTAACTTTAGGCTGTTTTCAAATCATAGACCCCTTACACAGGAAACATACATTCCTGATTGTTTTATTTTATATTCCTTGTATAATACAGTACAGTTGTTAAAAGGCATTTTAAATTTGTTTGGAACACTTTCCAGTAAACAATGAAACAAAATACATGCACCAATAATGACAAAACTGCCCAGTTCAGAACATTTCGATCATAAAAGTCTACTCAAACTTCTACAATCTTCCAATATCAGTAAATATTCACTATCTCTGCAGCAATAAAAATCATCTAAATAATTCCACATTAAAGAGATCTGTAACTAAGAAAGAGGTTACTGCTAGCAAACAACATTATATTTCATTTTTCATCTACAAATAAAGTGTCTGTTGCCCTTGAGGAATAAATGTCCTATGTTATGTAAAAAAATGATAACCTGGTAATATTGCAATAGGGTATGGATGGCAAACTGATGACAGGTTCATCGTTACTAGGTATCTCCACCAAAGAGAGCAGTCTAAGGACTGTAGCATCCACCCTCTTTAAAAATACAACACAGTACAGTATCAGCAATACATCTATATACTGTGGGAGTAGAACCCACAGCCTTCTGCATCAAAAGCAAGTACACCACCTGTTGTGCTATTAACAATGCAAGCCGATTCACCATAAACAGCACTAAACATCTCTTTAAGCTCTCAGCTCTCTTTGTAAAATCCACTCGACACTCAACTGTATCTCTCAACTTTGAAGCACAAGAAATCTGGACAAGGCCAAAATTTATTGGGGGGAGGCATGAAAGCCCAAAAACTAGGGACACATGTTTAACATTGCTTGTATAACATTGGAACATTCCTAGAATAAAATGCTGTATTAGCACCATGCATTTCACTGCCAAGTCTTGAACCCACACTACAGTCAGAACAACATACCACTATGCCAAATCCACTGTTTGTTGACAGAGAGCTAGGTAAAACATAAATGGCTATCATTTAGTGGAATTCAGTTCTCACCATAGCTCTCAACTTCTTAGCACAAAACACCTAGACAAAGCTAATAATGGGGGAATACAGCCCCCCAAACATTCAGTGAATACAGTTCTCACTGCAGCTCTCAACCTGTTAGCAGAAAACACCTGGACAAAGCCAACAATGATCATATAAAAAGAAAATTGCTACAATAAAAGGTTTTGTGTTACCATGTACTTTCTGAAGAATATGAAGTCTGAAATTTAAATGCCTGTCATTATTTTCCATACAAAACACAGCAATGTGAAGCAAAACTTTCACAAGTGGTGGTAGGTAGGTAATTCGAGCTCCTGCTACCTAATCCCAAGGTACAGGGTTTGAGCCTAGCCACTAGCAGGTATCACAGGGAGCATTACACACACACACACACACACACACACACACACACACACACACACACACACACACACACACACACACATTTAACACACACACTACCAGTATCACTGGGGCATTTAACACACACACACACACACACACACACACACACACACACACACACACACACACACACACACACACACACACACTACCAGTATCATTGGGGCATTTAACACACACACACTACCGGTATCATTGGGGCATTTAACACACACACACACTACCGGTATCATTGGGGCATTTAACACACACACACACTCCAAGCTCCATTTCAGCATAACCTCGCCGTTTCCATAAAGCAGTAATTCGTCTCATTCAGCACAGCAGTCCAAGCTCCATTTCAGCAGTGTTGCATAACTGTCATCTCTTCCATAAAGGCATAGCTGTTTCTCAATAATAAGCCTCAGGTCAGCTAGTTTCTCAAGCATAAATGGTTCCGGAATGCTGAGCATGCATGGGTGCGAGCACAGGCTGCCAAGCATGCATGAGTGTGAGCACAGGCTACTGTCCTTTCAGTCTATGTGACTGTAACCACGTAGACTTTTGGGGCATCTGTAAGACTGCTGCCTTATTCCGAATCTGGACTGGTTAAGTAGCAGTCCAGATTCCAGTTTTTCACACACACGTGAGTTTTGGAATTTAGGATTTTATTTTTATTTTTGGTTTTCAGCTGGGGGGCTCCAGTCCTGCTGTCCAATAGGATGAGCCACCACTGGTCCTTTCCCTGTTTTCTGTCTATGTCTCTCTCAGTTGTACTATATGACCTCTTGGGATTACACCAGTCATATACAGACATTCCTATACATTTTATTTATGTTGCACAGTGTGGGTAACAGTGCTTAATACAACAGTACTATTAAGTGATTGCAAATATACATTACCATATGATACCAGAGTAAACACATGCAGTCCAGCAGTTAGACCTTTATTGTCAGGCTATTATGCTTTTATTTACATACAACCTATATGAGACTCTTCCTGCCATATTCTCTGGTGTATGCAGTACATGCCTTAAACAATACAGGTTTTATACAGGCAATTAACTTACTATTACTTTTAGATTTATTTCCTATGACAGTACATGCAAGAGTATTACTAACCTGCCTTACATCACAACCGCTCCAAGCGACATCCATGGGCCTCCTGGTTCGCAGCCCGCTCACTTGCCACTGTGAAGGACATAAGAGGAATAATTAGCCATACCTATCCATAATATACATGAGCTGGTAATTATTAAACAGGTAATGGAGTGATACTTACACATGGCTGGGACCTCCCCTGTCTTCCTGGCCTCTTGAATCCACTGATCCAAGAGATTCCCCTTTTGCTGCTTCAGGTCAGCATAGTGATGCTTGACCTGCTCACCAGTTTGGGGTATGCCAGTGGCACTGGTGAGATCATGGGGTGAGACAGTCCTAGGCTTCTGCTTTATATTGGGAACCCTGGTACTGGCTCTGCAGCAGTCTCTGCTCATGGTCTTTCACAAGGAGTCCTGCTATGACTCTAGTCTCCTGGATGCCCCAGCACTGCACACAAAAGGGCACAACCTCTCCCATTCCAGACATAGTGCCTACAAGGGGAAGCTACAACCAGTTATGAGATGTATTCCACCTGTTGGGTTTAAATAAGGCCAATTTCCTGCACTTTGCCAATTTGGATGGTTTTGAAAAGGCAAAGCTATGGGCAAACCTGCTTATCTAAGGTTGGCATTATTTAAAGGGGTATACCAATGGGCAAATTGAGTTAGCTGGCCTACACATTGCTTACACCTATTAAGCTGGGCTGTACAATGTTTAGCTTTTCTTAATATTTAATTTGCATTATATTTGCTTTTTGGCATTGATTTACTATTCATTACATGTTATATATGTGTTTGGTATCCATGATTCATGTGTACATACACTGTATGTGTTTATTAGGGGATTTCAACACTTTATAACAATGACACCTCACATCTGGGCTTACTGCAGTACTCCAGTTCACATATTTATGTTATGTAGTAGGTTATACAACATGACTGTATACAGATTCCTTTAACATGACTGTATATAGATTCCTTTCACATGTTCAGTTTGATTTTCCTATAGTGAGGATTTGTTTGTTGATACCTCAGTCTTATGTACTGCTGTGATGGCTTAGTGGTTAACTACTGTGACTATAGTATACAGAGTCCTGGGTTCAAGACCTGCAAAGGCTATTTATTTTGTTTCTGGCCAGAACAGCGGCTGTTGCATACAGAGTTAATCAGGCACTTTTAAACAATTGTAAGCGGGTATGTGTGGCTTTGTGTGAAGATAAGCAATGCTAACCTCTGGTTAAATATGCTTACAGAGTGTTAGCGTCAATATTGCTTAACCTGTGTGTGCATTGCTTGCCTTCACGCAAACGGGCTTAAATCCACTCACTACTGCTTAAATATGCTTACTCCCACTTACTACTGCTTAAATATGCTTACTCTTGCTTACCAGTGCTTATACCCACTTACCACCACACTAATTAAGACAGTAATGTCTAATGGTTCTTAGGAAAGTGGTGGATTTGGAAATGGTATGGAGTTATCATTCATTACACATTTTACCTTCCATTTGTATCCCTGATTCCTATGTGTATGGAGCACTTGTGATTATCTGTGGACTTTGCTACATTATGACAATGACACCTCGCATCTGCATTTAATGCAGTAGTCCAGTTCGCACATATATGTTATTTAGTAGGTTATGCAATTAAAAATATTGATCATAAAGTGATTTGACATGGAAAATGGAATGTACTGGAGTGGGACTCGAAGCGGGAATGACTGCTTGTAAGGTGAATGCTCTGCCCACTGCACTATTGCTGTACTGCTTCATTTGCATATATCTTGCTTTTTATCCTCTTGTGCCATTTAAGCTGCATTAACCGAAGCTAAGCGATGGGCAAACCCATGCACCTACGGTTAAATTTAATCTGTTTCATAAAAAAAATCTTTATATTTGTTGTTTTAACTATTGCTCTTGAACATGTGGGGGGGTGTTGCTGGGGGTATGCAAACACCTATGAGCGGTCTCGCTCATTCTTTTATTACTCCTCAACTGTTCTTCATTGCAGGGGGCATGTATATTCTGAGAGCTCTGCTCTCAGACATGCCCCCTGCACTCCTACACACTCTGTGTAAGATTAGGAGCTCAAGCAGCATGCCTTCATTAATATGTATGGCGCACTGCCGTCCTGCTCCTAAACGGCCGCTTCTGTGCAATACTAAGCTAGTCCTGCACAGAAGGATAGTGAATCCGCGGGTGTGAGAGGTGTACCCTGGCAAGATTGTATTGAATGGAAAAAGACTTTATTGCAACTGAAGTTGAATGAAAGTGTCTATCCAGGGCTGAATTAACATATTTCAATTTCCGGTATATTAAGATTGAATTCTTATAAAGTGTGAGCTGGTGTGGTGATATAGAAATTAATTAGTTGATTAGTAGGAGCTTTTTATTCATGTTTTATAGTTTAATTAATGTTTAATGCATATGAGGTTTTAAAGGATTGATTGGATGGATATCACATGACATATTTGAATAGTATATAAGTATTGTTAATTGCTTGAATTGTTAAATTCCGATGAAGTGATTGTTATAGCCAATGAAAGCGCTTAATTTTTTGGTTTTGGAATAAATCAGTATGGTTAATCAGTGTGTCCATTTTTCCCAGATGCCTGCTTATTTTCAACCCTACAACATATAACAATTGCTGGATGCATAGAGAGGGGAAGAATAATAGTGGCTGGGGACTTAAATTTACCAGAAACTGACTGGAATAATATTGATTCAATAACATTAGTAAGGAAATTATTGACAACATATGTTCAAGAACAATAATTGCTTCAGATTGTTAAAACATCTGCCAAGGGACAGAACATACTAGACATTGTTTGTGTTCCTAAACAAATTAATGTTACTTCATGTCAGATTTTACAACCATTGATGTTCAGTAATCAATGGGGTTATAAAAGTTAATTTGTTGCTATATAATTCTGCCAAACTGAAATCTAAACCAATGCATATAAGATTAATTACATATTATATGTAAGCAAAACAGTCACTATGTAAAACTAATTGTAGTGATGCAGTCAGTGTAAAAACACAAAAGGAATGTTTTGAAAGAGAAATTGTTTTACTGCAAAAAAATAAAAAAAAATTGTTTAACGTCAGGATCTAGGCATGCAATGTCAGGGGGATATATTTCCATAAGAACAAGATACCTGATTAAGGTAAGAGATAAAAAATATAAGAAATGGAAAAGAAGTTAAACTACGACTTTGAAAAGTGAAATAAACAAGCTGGGCAAAAAATTAAGCATGGTGTCAATGATGAGTAAGAAACCATTTTATAGATACATAAGATGTAGAAGGAGTAAAGACATAACATTTGATAAACCACTTGTAGATTCTAAAATTTATTCTCAGATACAGCAGATTATAGATATATTTAGAAACTCTTATGCAAAACAGTTTGGCTATACAAAGAGGGTGACATGTTGTTCCGGCCCCCTTAAATAAACCACGCCAAACGCATAAAGTCATTTGATGACCTTTATTGAATATTATTGTACAATGAACCTTATGCACACTAAACAAGATCAATTATCTTCATCAGCAATGATCTCAGGGCAGCATAACTACTCACCCTGGATGAATATACCTCAGGGCAGTGTACCTGCTCACCCTGATACCTCCTCCACTGGAGCAGCATTCCTGCTCACCCACCACACTTAACGAGCAGTGTACCTGCTTGCCTCCTGACCAAACAATCATTAACCAATGAATAACCACCTTCCTTAGAGGGGGAACAAAAGAGAACAATCCTGTCCCTCTTCTCCTACTTAAACTGCCCAAACATCTTCCATCCAAAATCAAAATGGGAGGGTGGGAGAGCCACCAACTCATGCCAAAATGTACCTACTTCTGCTAAACCCTACCACCTAAGCCTATTATAAGTCCCTCCCTCCCCTTAGATCACTTCCCTTAACCTCTCCCTTTCCTGTTAACTCTTTCACAACTACCATTACACTATCTAACCTACCAGCAAAGACTCCCATTAGTTTCTAATCTATACCCCCCCCCCACCTTTTGTTCGTGAGACTGGGACAACTTAGTTTGTCCCAAACTACATTTATCCTGACCCCCTTAAATAAACCATGCCAAACACATAAAGCCATTTGACGAGCTTTATTGAATATTATTGTATAATGAACTTTATACACACAAAACTACACCAATAATCTTCATCAGCAATGATCTCAGGGCAGCATACCTAGTCACCCTGGATGAATATACCTCAGGGCAGTGTACCTGCTCACCCTGATACCTCCTCCACCAGGACAGCGTACCTGCTCACCCACCACACTTAACTAGGCAGTGTACCTGCTCAGCTCCTGACCAAACAACCATTAACCAGTGAATAACCACCTTCCTTAGAGCGGGAACAGAAGAGGACAATCCTGTCCCTCCTCTCCACCACCAGCCTGATCCCCAGGCTGTTCCCCCTCCTAAACCCTAGCCTCAACCATACCCCCTAAAAACAGCTTCAAATGCAAATTAAAGAAATCCAATCCCACCTCATTAAGATGCACCCCATCCATTCAATACCAGCCCGCTTCTCCATCCCCAAAATCTCTGTGTTCAATGGTATGCATCCCCAAAATTCTTAATTGCCTAGCCAATCTCTGATTTGTGAACCTCCTGACTCTTTCAATCACCCTATAATTATATGCGTTCTTCCAACACAAATGAGGAATCAACTCTGACCAAACAATTTCCATACCTGGGTACAATGTCTAATCTCAACAAATCATGTAAGATAATATTCACTAATCACTTCTTGGAAAGAATTCCCAAAGCATTGCCACCCAAATGAACTACTAATATATCAGCTTCAATTTAACCTTCTCAAATTCAGGCATCAACCTTTCCCACCTAATACCCCTAACCCCATGCCAAGTCACTAACCACCATGAATGTGATAAACCTAAATTTCTCCCATATTCCCTAATTAACGCATGCTTCTCCGCCCAGTGGAAATACGAATGCCCCAAGATGATGATATGTTTCCCCTAAAAGAAAAGAAAAAAAAGTTATTAATCAGGCCAGCAACTATCTAATATATGACAAAAATGCATTTGAAGACCACCTCCTCAATCTCTTAGTAACTTCGATGGAGCTATCCTCTTTAGCTAAATCTGAAGCTCTGCTGATTCTAAGAGTGAGCTGCAAACCTACCTGTAGGAAATCCCATGCAACATAAAACGCTCCTAACCAAACATATAAATCTACTACTCGATACCACCTTACCATCCACTGAACAAAAAATTAACTAATCAACACTCCCCATCCACCTCGTCTTGAATTCTTTGGCCCACGTTACTGGGCAAAGGCTAAGATTCCTGTTAGGCTTAATCACCACCATGAATCCCCTACCCAATTGATCTGTCTTACTCTTCCTTAATACAATAGTAACCTCACTCTCACCTATGATAACATCCTTCCAACATAACGAACCTAGCAACTCAGAAACACGGAAGGCGCTAAAATATAACCATGTACACAGCGTGCCCCACATGAAGTAATCCAAAGACCCACCTTATAATAACCTTGACCCTCTAAACAAAACTTTCAATACCACCATCATAAGTGACCAAGTGTCCCTACATTCCACCACCACTCTCCCCCTACCCCTCAACATCCGCCCTAATGTCCAAGACTTTGTGAAATCTTGCAACCCTACTACCTTAGTGAAAATGCTAATAGCTGCCAAATCCAGCTTGACCATCTGCAAACCCTTACCTATCCCCCAAGCACAAGCTACATATCACAACAGTAATTCCTCTGACCACACCACCCCTCCTCTTCTGCAACTGCAAGACAAATTGGTTAAATCAGAAAGAGCCCTACCGTAAGCCTTCCTCATAGAAGGAGCCCAGAAGTGCCACACCAACCATTTGACCACCTCAACCCAAGATTCCACACCTCCTCCGGCAGGGTTTCTGGCACATCCCCCGCCCATGGAGCCAACCCTCGAAAACTGAAAAACTAAAATCAGGACAGGCTATAAGCAATATCATTCTTTACAATGGGCACATGCACCCCTGTAAAGGAAAATTTTATTAACAGGCTCTGCAACACTAATTTATGTAATACCAACAACAACAATCCTGACCTAGTCATCTTCTTGTGCAATACCCTCACCACAGACATATTGTCAGAATGAAAAACTAATTGTTTGTCCCTGAAATGATCCTTCCACACCAAGGAAGCTGCCCATATAGGCATCAACTCTAGAAAGGCTACATCACATCTCCATTACTCCTTCCAATCCAGAGGCCATTCAGCCGCAAACCACTGACCCCCAAATTAGGCCCCCATACTACTGGCACCCCCAGCTGCATCCATAAACAACTGAAGTTCCTCCTGCCCCACCCAGTCAGACTTGACAAAAAGAGATCCTATTAAATTGTTGCACAAAACCATCCCACAACACCAAGTCCTCCCACACCAGTTTGGTCACCCTAACCCAATGATGTTTACTCCTACCCCCTTTCAACATATATGCCACTGACCTACAAAAGGGTCACCCTGGGTGCGCAGCTCAACAGGCAAAATTCAAAAACTCCAATAACTCCATGACCGATCAAATCCATAAATTATCCTTGCCCAGCACCAAACATATAGTCCTCCGAAGCCTTTCTATCTTATCCTCAGGTAAACAAAAAAGTCCCTACTCCATGTCTACCATTAATCCCAGAAATTCTAAGGCTCTCACCAGACCTTCCAGCTTATGCTGAGCCAGCGGTACCCCCAATTCCTCACACATGCTCATAAACTTCCGCAACCCCTCCTGTGCTCCTACCCTTCCTTCGCCCACCAGCAGAAAATCATCTAAATAATGTACTGCCTTTTGCATTTCCACTCTCTGTTACCAAATCCAGTGTAATACCATACTGAACTTCTCAAAGGTCGCACATGCCACTGAACAACCCATAGGCATAGCTGTATCAAAGTAGTACTTATTACCTACCCTCATCCCCAGTAACAGCCAATCTTCACTACTAATAGGCAACAAGCGAAAGGCGGACTCAGTCTCAACTTTAACCAACCATGGCTCCCGAAATTCCCTGATCACTTTCACCACATTATCCAAGGATGTATAATGCACCCTGACATCCTCATCCGCAGTATAATCATTCACTGAATTCCCTTCCTGATGCGACAAATGATGTATCAATCTAAATTCCCCGGCCTGTTTCTTCAGCACTAACCCCAAGGGTAACACCTTGTAACTACTGAAAGGCGGACAGTCGAAAGGACCCAATAAACAGCCCGCATAACACTCCTTCTCCACCAAAGCCTCCAAGATGTCCTCTTTACCTTGAACTGATCGAAGTTTCTTGGAACCCCCCTAACCCCTCCCACACTGGATTTTATAGGAAACCCCTGTTGTAACCCTTGTAATATCTGATTCTTGATTGCCAGACCCAGAAACTGGCAACGCATACCCCGCAGGACCTCCACCTTAATGGGGAATGGTGCAGAGAACCTCTTCCTCTATTGCCTCTAAACAACCCAGATCCTCAGGACCCATGAAAATTACCCCCACCCTGAGCTGGTTGAAAGCTCTGTGAGATGGGGACTCCACCTTCATGAGCCATAACATTGGAGTTCCACTCGGAAAGGTCTTGCTGACCACAGCAAACAGCAGAATTACTCCCTCTGCATCTTGAGCAAATGCGTGCAAACTTGCACCCTATCCATGAACAAGAACCACTATTAAAAGACCAACATACACCCACTACTTTTCCCCCACTCACCCTTCTGTTAAAGCCACCATAACTATCCCTCATCGTAGCTAGCCATATATCCGGGTGATGCACCTCCCAACATAGTGACTGGTCCACGGCCTTCCATTTGCAGCTGATTGTACCAAAGCCACATATTCCCTGGCCTTAACCACTTCACCTCCTGAATGGTAAGGAAATATCCTAGAAGATACTCAACCAGCTCCTCAAATCACGTACTGTTTAAGCGTTTAATTGTAAAATCCACTTTTCGTCAAGGAAACACCTCAACTTCATCAGAACAATCATACATTGCAATTCAACCCATTTAAATACAATAAATCCAAGTCACATGTTTAAATGCATCAAATCCAGTAACATTTAAAAATATATTGTCAATCAGTGCATAGTTTATATTACGAACTTCTCTTGTTAAAAATATATGTGTATATATATTAAGAAAAAATCTTTTCTTTCCTTTCTTTTGTGGAGAAAATGTATTATAAAAAGGTATATTATAAAAAGTTATATTATAAAAAGTATGTTGTAAAAAACTATTAAATATTAAATATTAAAATGTAAATACTAATTGATATTTTTAAACAATGTTGTTACAAAATATTGTCCAAAAATATTGTCAAAAAGTGGTCCAAAAATGTTACCAGACTCACAACTATATAAAACACTTAAATATACTATAATCCATGTCGATTCTAAAACTCCCACATATGACTCACTTTTAATGAAATTGAAACAAATATTATGAAATCTAATAAAATGAAATATAATAAAATAAAGTATAATGAAATTAAATATTGCAAATATACTATCTACCTAATGCCCATAAAGACACACCTCATTAATTCTTTGGTAACCTACTTTATCTCATTAAATTCTTTAAACGCAGGATACACATAATTGAACATGTTTCGTTCAAACCTGGATATTGGCAAGCATTTAACCTTAGTTGCCAAAGTAATTCACTATTTTCTAATTTTAATGATTCAGGTCCTCCGCATACACATATATTTTTAACAAGAGAAGTTCGTAATATAAACTATGCACTGATTGACAATATATTTTTAAATGTTAATGGATTTGATGCATTTAAACATGTGACTTGGATTTATTGTATTTAAATGGGTTGAATCGCAATGTATGATTGTTCTGATGAAGTTGAGGTGTTTCCTTGACAAAAAGTGGATTTTACAATTAAACGCTTAAACAGTACGTGATTTGAGGAGCTGGTTGAGTATGTGGTCGATCATTGTGAGTCTGGGCTCCGTGTTTTGTGGATTTTGGCAGTACTTTTTTACTTCTTTTGGTTTTTGTCTGTGTTTACCATGGATCCTGAGACACCGCTGTGTTCTACTCCAGCTACTGACCAGACTGAGAGTCAGGGTAACTTAACGGTACTGATTGAGTTACTATCACAGAAAGTGGATAATTTGGCTAAAAGATTTAATGATTCTATTAACTTACAACATGGCTCACAAAGTGAATGTGTAACTAAAAGAACTCACACTAATATGAATTTAGTAGCTTCGGAAGGAATATCGCAGTTACCTAATCAATCTTTACCTAACAAATCCTTCGCTAACGCTGTTACGAGACCACGTAGAAGCGTCACTGGGGAGGGTATTGGTACAGCGAACACGCACCATGAGGAACAGTTGAACAACACTGGGTCTTCTCCTTCCATTATTAACTTGGATTTATGGCTTAACAGGTCTTTTTCATTTTCCGAATGTTCTCCGAGCAATGCTGAAGAGGACAATTTTGGGGTAAGAGCAGATTTATCTTCGAAATTAAATTTATTTGATGAAAAACTTTTTAAACTACGGAAGTTACAACTTGAAATAGCATACTTCCGTGAATGTCTGAAATTGAAGATTATACCAAAAGGGCTTAGACTTTGGCAGTATCCTACGGGACTCACGGCAAGCTCCGAATTTCATAAAGCCCTGTTAGATATGTTTGATAGGCATGGGTTTGAGGTTCTGGAGTTATTGTGTATGCATTATCAAAAGACTGTAGATAATTTGATACATGAAACAAACATTTTGGACAATGACATAAGAAAGGACATGGATTTTTCAAGGTACCAGTTCGATTTCAATCGAATATTCACAAGTATTGATCAGTATGTAGTGAAAGGCAACGCTACTAAGGTTAAAAAAATAAAGCGAGATTTGAGGGACTATGAAGCAGGTGTGGCTTATCCTAAGCCACCTAATTCACAAGGCAGTTTTTTACCTACTACCAATGGCCCGGTTATGAACAGAAAAGATAACCAGGATGTAGGTAACAACATGCCTAGTTCCTCACAGAGTGTCAATGATTATAATCAATCAAACGCTGTTCGTTGTAGTGACAGAATAGCAGGTTTGAATAGTGCTAACAACAACAACACTAATACTGACAATAATGCGAGGAATTTTAACCCTAATTCTGACTTTGGTGCATCGAATTCAAATCAAACAAATTTTCGGAATCAAGCCTCGACGGTAAATGGATCGAAAATAAGGGCAACAAGGAAAAAGAACAGGAACAAATGGTAGAAGAAGGAGTGCTTGATTCAACAGAAAGTCATTACTTCAAATGTAAATTATTACATAATTCTAACAAGGACTTTAAGATTTTCAACTATTCTGGGATTGTTATTGAACCTGACATTATTGATTTATTAGCTAAGGGGCAAACCTTCGTACCTTCTAAACATTTTGACATTGCAAAAACACTAATTGATCTTAAATTATTTACCCGTAAATTGAATCTAGTAGCACTGATGGGTGAGGATATGAACATAAGAAGTGATTATTACGTATCTAGTGTATACAATCCACCACTACACCCACTAATAGCACTGTACGAACAGCTAAGTGAACTAGATTTATGTAATTTGGATAGTAAAATGCACACTTTAGGGCACACTAAACCACAACAATTTAACACTACTAGGCAGGAGAGAGATTTTTTGACCTTTTTAGGTCAAGCTCAAGTCCGTATAATGAAACCGGACAAGGGCGGGGGTTTGGCAATAATGGATATGGTTGACTACAATAATAGAATGTTGAGCATACTTGAAAGTGACACATATGAGGAGGTATCCAGAAATGAATTAAATGGTGCATATGGAAGAGTTAGGGCATTAATAGAGGAAATATACATTAAAGCAAGGATAGATAAAACCATGTATAATTTTATGACCCAACCAGCATTTAGGTTACCTATCTTATTTGGCATTCCAAAAGTGCACAAAAATATTGAATGTCCACCAATGCGACCACTGGTAGACAGTAGAAATAGTATTACTTATACTTGTGCAAAGGTAATTGACAATATCTTAAAGAAATATGTAAAACAGCAAACACAAATCTCAAAGGATTCATGGTCCTTTTTAGAAAACATAAACAAACTGAGATACAGTGGGGATTATTTATTTGTAACAATAGATGTGAAAGATTTATACTCATCTATACCCCACCAAGAGGCCATTGAATGGGTTGCAAATATGCTGCATTTCCTGGGAGCGCCTATTGAAGAGATTAAACTTGTTGAAGAGCTCATTGACACAGTTTTATCATACAACTTTGTGTTATTCAACTCAACAATTTACCAACAGAAAGTAGGGGTGGCTATGGGTTCTCCATGTGGGGCTAGCATTGCAAACTTGGTAATGGCCTACTGGGAGAAAGAGTTTGTGTTCAACAACTCTTTATACAAAGATAAAATTCAATTTTACACCCGCTTTCTTGATGACATTTTTATTCTTTTTGATGGTAAGGCTGATGAGATGCAACGAATGCTTCAGTGTCTTAATGATAGTACTCATTTTCTGAGTTTCACATCAACTTATAGTAACAACAAAATAGTATACTTAGATGTAGAACTCAGTAAAGACAATCAGAGAAAAATGTATGTGTCTAAGATCCATTGGAAGGATGCATATTCAAATATGATTTTACATTATACCAGTTGTCATCCTTTATCTCAAAAAAGATCTGTGGTAAAGGGACAATTGGTTAGAACTGCCCGAATGGTTTCTAATGACAAAGATTTTGAAGATGAATGTGAATTATTATTGTCCTTCTTTTCCCAGAGAGGTTATCCATTTGGTCTAATACATGAATTGATGAGTGAAGTCCAACATAAAAGAGTCATAGGTATATACGACCCAATTCTGTGTGGATCAGCACAAGACAACTCCTGGGTTAGAGTAGAGAAACAATCCTTCAGTCCATATAGTTTTATTTCTACCTTTAATATCGATTCACTTGAAGTATCAAGTATTATTAAAAAGAACTGGGACATATTTATGAAGGATGGCCATTTCAGGGGTTTATTTCCTCTACTGCCTAAAGTTGTTTTTAGGAGAGGGAATAATTTGAAATCAATTTTAGAAACTAAATTTAGGACATCTAGTAACAGAGACGGGATGTTCAAGTGTGGGATGTGCCGTATATGTAAATATATAGACACAAGCACTTATTGTACTATAGGGAATAGGAAATTTAAAATACCAGGAAGATTTGATTGTACAAGTAAACAAGTTGTCTACCTGGCTAAGTGTACACTTTGCCCAGCTTTCTATATAGGTAAGACGGATAGAAAGCTGGGCAAAAGAATTTATGAACACATTTACTGTATAAATAACAGTAAATTGGAAAACGCATTAGCTAGGCATGTGAATGAGCATCCAGGGCATACATTTAAATTTGGGGTCATCCACCAGCTAAGGAATGATGGGAGGGGAGGACCTAATCATTAAAATTAGAAAATAGTGAATTACTTTGGCAACTAAGGTTAAATGCTTGCCAATATCCAGGTTTGAACGAAACATGTTCAATTATGTGTATCCTGCATTTAAAGAATTTAATGAGATAAAGTAGGTTACCAAAGAATTAATGAGGTGTGTCTTTATGGGTATTAGGTAGATAGTATATTTGCAATATTTCATTTCATTATACTTTATTTTATTATATTTCATTTTATTAGATTTCATAATATTTGTTTCAATTTCATCAAAAGTGAGTCATATGTGGGAGTTTTAGAATCTACATGGATTATAGTATATTTAAGTGTTTTATATAGTTGTGAGTCTGGTAACATTTTTGGACCACTTTTTGACAATATTTTTGGACAATATTTTGTAACAACATTGTTTAAAAATATCAATTAGTATTTAAATGTTAATATTTAATATTTAATAGTTTTTTACAACATATGTTTTATAATATAACTTTTTATAATATACCTTTTTATAATACATTTTCTCCACAAAAGAAAGGAAAGAAAAGATTTTTTCTTAATATATATACACATATATTTTTAACAAGAGAAGTTCGTAATATAAACTATGCACTGATTGACAATATATTTTTAAATGTTAATGGATTTGATGCATTTAAACATGTGACTTGGATTTATTGTATTTAAATGGGTTGAATTGCAATGTATGATTGTTCTGATGAAGTTGAGGTGTTTCCTTGACGAAAAGTGGATTTTACAATTAAACGCTTAAACAGTACGTGATTTGAGGAGCTGGTTGAGTATCTGGTCGATCATTGTGAGTCTGGGCTCTGTGTTTCGTGGATTTTGGCAGTACTTTTTTACTTCTGTTGGTTAATATCCTAGAAGAGGCAAGGCCAATGACCCGTTCTTCTCCAGCTGCATAGCCATATAATAAATAAAACCAACCACCCAATTATCTCACATCCTAGGGAAAAGCTTACCTACTCTCTTCCTCCCCAACTTTGCTAACACCACCAACAAGTCCTTGCTATGAGACGACTCTGCTTCCACTAACCACTGGACCCCTTCCGCATCAATCAACTCAAACAAATCCACATACTCACCTTTCCAAATTTTTTCTTTCACTGACCCCAGAATGTGCGGAGTCAGAAAAAGTGCTCCTGCCTCTTGTCCCAAAGCTTGGGTGGCTAACCAGTCCCCTGGCCGCAGCCCAAAGTCAGAGCTTACCTCCGAGTCCAAAACCAAACTGTCCCAGGGGCTTACACCCACCCCCATTGCATTTCCAACAGTGCACCTGGCTCTCTGTGTCAGCCCCCTCTGGGCACCCTCTATCACTTACAATCCTCCCCCGAGATCCCCACCAACCAGTCCCCCTTCATCCCCACCACCCACAGTACTCAACATTAAGTTCCCCAGCCAGCACTGCTGAAGTAAAACCATTACCTGCACCTTCATCTTGAGACATACTGGGAGCCAGTGTATCCACTGCAACCGCCTGCTTTGCTGTCTGCTGTCTTTTCCCCCAAGCGAGGGTTCTTGCAGTGATGCGCCACCTCTTCTGACCTAGAGATTGTTCCAATTCCATTAACACCTCGGATGTCGCCACCTCCTGAAATAACTCCTCAGCCTGGGCCACAATAGCTTGCCACCACTGACGTAGTCCCAGTAAGTTAGCCATCTGAATCCACAATACCTACAGGTCATCTGGACATGAGCTAGCTGTTATTTCACCACCAACTCATGCCAAAATGTACCTACTTCCCCTAAACCCTACCACTTAAGCCTATTATAAGTCCCTCCCTCCCCTTACATCACTTCCCTTAACCTCTACCTTTCTCTTTAACTCTTTCACTACTACCATCACACTATCTAACCTACCAGCAAAGACTCCCATTAGTTTCTAATCTATCCCCATCTCCTACCATTTGTTCATGAGACCGGGACAACTTAGTTTATCCCAAACGACATTTGCCCTAGTGACATCCAGGTAACCTCAGATACTGAAATCAAATTAGATTATACTGAAAAAGAAATATGCAAACTCAGTGCCAAGTCCAAGTGATGCATAATACCCTTTGGGAAGTCAGCTACTGCAGGAAAATTTCTCATTGATAACACACCTGTCAGAACAGACCTATTAGCCAGGGACTTTGGGATGTATGTAGACAGTAACCTGGGTTTTGACCAACATGTGTCTAAGGCAGTAAGGAAATAATTCTATGTTGCTCAGCTTATAAGCAAAGGTATGGCATCTAGGTCCAAGAAAGTCATCATTCCACTGTACTCACCTTCATCAGACCCATCATTGAGTACAGTGCCCCAGGCAGATGCAACAATTGGAATATCCACAGAGGTTGCTCACAGAAAGAATACAGGCCATTAACAACATGCCCTATGAGGATTGTTTCAAAGCTCCATTCCTATACTCTGTCTACTACAGACTTTTGAGGGCTGATCTATGTCTGGCATACAAAACATTCCAGGATATCACTCTGATGGACTTCTTGCATGTCTGTGAAACAAATACCACCAGAGCTACCTGATCCAAAAACTTAAATTTCTTGCAACATAAATAGAACATGTTGAAGGGACAGGTATGTGTGTCTCAGAGAATACCCCTTCTCTGGAACAGGCTTCCAGGCCATGTGAAGAGAGTCCCCCCCAACCCTATTCAAGCATAACCTTTTCACTGTATGAGAAGTCGAAAATTCACCCCTGGTCTGTCACCTACATCTCTAAGGGATAGAGGCGATGTATAAATGATTGAACTTCCATGTCCTAGTTTGCACATGCCCCTAAAAAATAACTTCTAGGGCACAAAACTTGTTAGATACATTTGGGATGTCAGGCTAGGCTAAAAAGTCCCTTGTGATCTTTAGCTTAGTATATACTCATGTGCCTATTAATTTCCATCACATAGCTTTTCTGGTACTTGAAGCATAACATTACTACCCAGACTAGCAATGAATACGTTATGCAGTCCTGGGGTACTGAATACCTTAATTTTTTTTTTGTTGGTTACTTATTTTGCTGTAATAACCTATATAAAAATATCTTCCATATGTTGAGTGCCCTATAACTGGTTAGCAAAGTAAATTCATTTTATTTTGTGTTTTTAATAAAAGTCAAAAATATTGTTAGTACCCAATGAAAAAGTCCTGGCCACTGGCTATAATGAAATCCTAACATTTAGCCTTGTGTAATGGATTACTGACTTCACTCAGTCTACATCCAGCTAGGAAAGGGCCTTGCACTTTAGCTATTACAAATTCAAGTCTTTAAGAGGACTTTGCTTTGTATAATGAAATTCATGAATGTCATGCTACCGTATTTCTACTGCCAAAGACTAGTAGTGCCGCTTTAAAAACTGCAAAAACATCTTGTTAGTTAAAAATGATAATTGTGTTCCTATGATTATTCACACACAGTCTGCCTTTACTATGTCTCTACAATGAATCCTGTCAGGCACAGTACTAATTTTATATACGACACATTTTCCAACAATTGTTGAGTACTACATTGCAGCCGCAGGCAGGAAGTAGACTGGTTATTATAATATTAGTTACAGTTCTGGTCCTTCTGAGCCATCAGATAAAAAAAATAAACTGTATATCACCATGACTACAATCTGGTGTCTATTTTCATTAGAAGAAAATAGTTTAAGATAAAGTATGACAGATTTCCATTAGTATTTCATTAAATTACTAAATCAGGACATACCACATTTATTCCATTCTTTAGATCTAGCAATATTTTTCTTGTTGATCACATTTCCATCCTTTTTCAATTGCTTTGCGCATTGTATTGTAGTATGAACAAGGCTTACTCTCAATGACAGAATAATGAATTTTAAGTTGTTCAAGAAATAATACACTTTATTTCTCCGTAACTGATCTGGTGTTTCATTTCTCATTATGATAAATGTGTCACAAGTTTAAATAATTGTATTTTTTCTCACTCATTTTTTTCAGAACATCTTTGCATTTCTTTGTATCATATCTCTTGTAATGATAAGGGTAAAGTTAAGATTTGTTTGTACAAAGCATGCAGAAATCCACTTCTAGGATTCAGAAATGCTTAGGGTATTATAGTAGCTGCATTTGCATGAAATGTGCTAAATCTTTGGCTGGGAGAGATTCAAAAACACACTGTGTGCAATGGCTGCAGCTCATGAAATACCATGGTCTGCATAATATGCAAATTACGGTATAATGACATGGGAATGAGAAACATTACTAAAATAAGGCTAATATTGAATGCAAATGAGGGTAAACAATATGACAACATGGCAGTGCCCTTCAGAAATCTATATATTTTATGCAACAAGACACCTACTGCTAGAGTTGTTAACCACAGTAAAGTCCTGGGGTTACAGGAAAGAGATTGAGGAGACATATACAGGATAGCTGCTACATTAGTACATATGAATATGCAATAGGCACAAGACGCTGTTCTTATTGCCCACAGTCACTGAGGTGCATGTAATCACCCACAAACCCCTCCATGACACAGAGACAGTGGGCCAGTACCATGTGGCTAGAAGTACTATGTGGAAGATAGTCGATATGTATTGCCCTTGTACATAGGCCCATGGGTTGGATAGTTTTGAGAATTTTAGCTACAAGAACCTTTCAGTGACCAGTGGGGGTCACAGTGGGTGTAGCCCACGTATCTGCCTCAAGGATACACTACTAGTCTGTCAATGCTATCCTATAGCATGTAAGGGGAACACATGTTGTTTCCATGGACCGCAAAGGAGAGAAGCAACACCATGTGAGAATTTTAGGATAAAGTAAAACCACAGCCTACTGCAGCTTAGCATGAACCAGAGTAAAATAGATACAGGTCAGCCAAAATATTCCACAATAAATTATTTAATATAGTTAAGCATTTTCTTTCCACAAAATTAAAACCGAACATCTTCAGAACTGATAAAACACATATTATAATAGATTAGATAGTCTCTTCTTGAAAATCACATGAATAAAACCATTAATTAATCAATTAACTACAAAATGTCTTAATTGAAAAACTGAGTTTAAAGAGCACATTTCATTCATTCCAGGATATGCTGTTGCTTATCACATCAACTGCCATTTTAACTCACACAAATACAAGTGCACATCTAATATTCTTTCATGAGTGTCCTTAACTTGATCTATCACTAAAAAAAAAATTCTGGGTATTAAATGATATACTATCCCTGGGATTCAGCAAGCTCTGCATGGCATGCAGGAATAGTGCAAGAGCTGCTGGAGGCAATATGGCCACCAAGAGATTCAGGAACAAGCTCCCAAGATGTGTACGAGCGCTCCTGCACTATTCCTGCACGGACACAGCTCCTGTATGCTAATTACCCCATTTGCAGGTGAAACCCATGCAAATGAGGTGAATTAGTGATCCAGCAAGCTGGCAGCCATCCATGCAGGATTAGTGTAACTTGCAGAAATGTACTCAGTTAGTAGCCAAGTACATTTCTGCAAACTACAAAACGGAGCCCTGACAGTTCCAAATAAAGGGTGTGTATAATGTGGGGAAGGCATGCCAATGGCCAAATATTTGGCCATTGACATGGAAAAAAGTTTCAAAATAACAAAAAATAACTTTTTTTTTTTGGCCGATTTCAGACGTTTAAGCAAAGGGCAGCGGCACACAAATGGGATCGGCCCGAAAATAAAACTAAAACCTTGAAAAAAGCTTTTTATGCTAAATCACAACTTTGACTTTATAGTCAATGGCAAGCAGAAGACAACAAGGCCAGTGAATAGTGACTGTTAAGGGGGAAGCCTCAGTGTCAGACTTGTAACTAGGCATTAGCTGGCAATTCTATGCAAATGAGGGGAATGATACTGAATCACAGATTTCCCATCATGGCTAGCCTGCACCCAACCGTGTAGGTGCTGGAAAACCATGGTGCAAGCCTAAGACTTAGCTGACATCAAAGAGGGCTGTGTCAGGCATACTGCAAGCTTATTAGAGCTCTGTGACTTGGATTTGCCCATAGCTTAGCAGAGCCAAGGAAGGGGGTGTGTCTGAAGCTGCATAGCAGACTTTACATTGCCTAAACGGGTGTGCACGCCACGCACTGGGTTTTAAACCAACAAAAAAATTGAACCATGAAATAGCAGCTTTGTTCACATCTGGGCACTGTGTTTGCACAGCACACTTCAGGGCTTAAACAGGAAGGCAATGGGAAGGGAAAACAGCAGTAGTAAGGTAATCAAGGAGAACTAGCATAGCTGGCAGGTGAAATGTATCAGAATCAGCCAATTACACAGGTAGCAGCCCAGCCCAGCATGCTACTATAAACTATGCAAACACCTTTCCCTCTGTTTTTTCCCACAAACTCTACACCACCGATGTACACAAACAGGTAAATTTTACCTAACAAAAGCAACAAAATGATAGGGGCTGCATTTGCTCTCATAAATCAACATGTGGAAGAGGCGGAGGGTGGTGAGGATGAGAAAGCTGATGACCAACCCACAGTGAGGAGAAGGAGAAGAGTGTACAGACCCAGGGTAACCTACCAGATGCTACATGAGCTGGAGATGGTGGAGTGCTATAGGGTGGACAAGGACCTCCTACAGCAAATTGTTGAGCTGTGCCGGTCATGCGTCACACACAGAACCAACAGAGAGGAACCCATCCCAGTGGATACCAAGGTATGTGTAGGCTTAAGAATACTAGCCACAGGTACCTTCCAAAGGCCAATTGGGTATATCATGGGGATCTCACAGGCATCAGCATCCAGGGTAAGGGTACTCCACCAGTTCCTGGATGCCATGTCAGCACATGCCGGTGAGCACATATATTTCCTCAACACCGGTGAGGCGTTAACCAACAATATGCATCTCTTCCACCAAATAGCAAAATACCCTGAGGTAGTGAGTGCTATAGACTGCATACACATACACATCAAAGCACCACCCGGTGAGTGGGGTAGAGTCTACATAAACACCAAGGGCTTCCCCTCTATCAACTGCCAAGTCATGTGAGATGCCCAGGGAAGCTATCAAGACTCCCACATCTGGCATATGATGCAGCTGTACCAGAGATTTGCCAATGGAGACATCCCATATGGCCACCTAGTGGGGGATGCTGATTACATACTGGAGCCATGGCTGATGATACCCATCAGAAATGCACACATACCTAAACAAGAACTCCATAATGAGGCACACGCACAAACCAGAATCATAATAGAGCATGTGTTTGGGATGCTCGAGTCATGGTTCCAGTGCCTGGACATATCCAGTGGAGCCTTGCAGTACTCACCAGCTACATGTACCCAAATTGTCATTGTATGTGCCATGCTACACAATACAATCCTATGGAAACAGCTACAGCAGGAACAGCATGGGGCAGGGCCACACAGCCACCACCATTGCCAAGGCCTGTACAGGCACAGAGTGACTCAGAGGAGGAACAACCTGAGCCTGCCCCAATAGGCCAAAGGAAGTGTCCCTACTATGCCCAGGCCTTGGCAAAGAGGCAACGCATAGCACATACACTGACACGGTAGGAACCCAGGGAATGACACCTCACTCTGACTCGCACATACAGTAAAAGGGATGCCACACATGACACTACCTGTGCTCAACCATGTATAAGGAGTGTACTATGTGCATCCGATATGGTGAACCCTCCAGCACCATCCTCAGTACTGGCACAGCCACAAGGTAAGTCACGCTCACTATCAATTGCTAAATGTAGTATTATGTTCTGCTACCTGCAACTATGGTATGGATGTGAGCATGTTAGGGAATCGGGTGGCTGAATGGGATGCCAGAAGACAGTAGACACCTATATCGGCAGCATGAAATCCTTAACAAATACTGGTGTCGACACAGTAGGCAGTACTAGACAAGGTGACAAAACCCACTACAGAACATGTGGTGGGACAAATATGTGTCCATGACACACACACACACACACACACACACACACACACACACACACACACACGCATGTCAGTGAGGCTCACATACTCAACAACAGTCTCAGCCAGCAGGACAAATGTAGACAAACACAAAGAAAGGCTATGCTAAGGCCTCTGATTGATGGCTATGTAGAACAGCCCCCCCTACAGACCTCCACAGACTACAACAGGTCAGGCAGTGGGATGTTAGTTCTGATGGGTAAGTAGTCTGAAACTGAAATGTAGATCAATAAAACCTAAGAACTGTAGTACAGTGATGTGCCTGTAGCCTGCATGATAGGATACAGAATGAAATGGAGTACCTGAAATACCAGTACAGACATAACAAATGTTTATAGTTGTCAGGTGTGCCCCCCCCACAATCCCATGTAGAAATGTAGTAACATGTATGTGTAGGTATAATAGTGGAGCACAGATTACCTGAGCTGGCCAAAGTAGCAGTATAGATTGTAGCATGTGTACAATATGCATGGTTCTGTGTGTTAGGTTGTTGTGTGTTGTATATTGTGTGAAAGTGCTCAGCAAGTAGGCATGGAGGGTTGGGTCCCAGTGGCCAATAGCCAGTACTGTTGATGACAGGGCCAAGTTCTCACAACTGCAGTACCAAACACAATGCATCCCAGCAAGACACAATCTGGCAGTAATCCATACTAATTGTTCGGATATAATATCTGTCACCATCTGAAAGATGGACAGGTCATGAATGTGGACCCAGACATACAAACAGTACACAAGTGGAAGTACCCTAGACAGAGAGTGTGTAAAATGTTACTATCAAATGGACACACTTTTGGAATTGTACATACAGGTTAGCAGCACATTAGTTGGCTGTGTAGTATGGAATACTGATGTCGTTTGGCCAAACACTGGCAGACCACAAAAGGCACAGGTATGAAGTACTGAGAAACTGCTGATGTCCCTGCACAAGCCAGCATAAATGGAATGCCCCACGTATATCTGTGAGTCAGCTGCAAGTAGCTTTCATAGCACACATGCACCCAGCCCTCCCCACCATCAGCCACAGGTACCTCACAGGTCTTATCCCTGTAGTTGAGAATGAGTACAATATGACCCCCACCTCTGTATGGGAATAGCCAGAGAATGCACCATGCTGAAGAGGTATCCCATGAAAGTGTGTCCCTAGCTGTAAGCAGCACCCTGCCAGCATCCACACCAATGGATCAATAAGGACAGAAACTATTGACACTAACACCTTGCACACCTAAAACAAAGCAGAATCACTGTTCCGAAAATAACCAATAAGCACCAAAACCAGAACAGATCGAAGAGGGCACAAATCCTGGTCTGCAAGCTATAGTTTAATTAATACACAACTCTTCAGTCCATCAAGTAAAATGCGTAAAACAACTTTTCAGTCCACCAAAATTACATGGAAAAAATGATTAAAACGACTTTTCAGTCCATCAAAATTCACATTAACGCAATTCAGTACACACTGCATTTTCATTTCCAAAACTTCATCAGATGGAGAAAATGCATACCATTGGTGTCCTGCAGCATCTTTCCTCACTACAGGCTTCCCTGCAGTCTGGCCTGGGTCCAGTGGTGTGCAAGAACCATTTCTGAGCATCTGACTGTTACTTTTTTTTGTTTTTCAATTTTTCTTAGACCGTGCAGATTTCACTAAGAAAAATTGAAAAACAAATAAAGTAACAGTCAGATGCTCAGAAATGGTTCTTGCACACCACCGGACCCAGACCAGACTGCAGGGAAGCCTGTAGTGAGGAAAGATGCTGCAGGATACCAATGGTATTGTTAGAAAAATATGTACTTAAACATATATGTAGTGCTAGTTTAGAAACAGTATAATATGTAATGCATTTAATTATATTTAACAATATGGCAGTAGAAATGATCTTGCATGTAATTGCTTGAAGCTTAGCTGCAGTGTGATTAAACTCTGACCCTGGCAGTAGCCAGCTCAGCAGGCTTATGTCTTTCAGCAATTATTATCTGCTGGGTTAGAGAGAAGTAAATATGTATGCATGTATATCTTTCTTCCTTCCACTGAGGAGGATGGCCTTGTGAGCTCTATCGAAGATAGAGTACAGCTGCTTACCAGAGAGACAAAGGAACGTATTAAGAAATGAACTGACTATTGTATTCGAACAGGCCTGGAACCTTGAAAGAGCAACATTTACAGAAAGACATTGTAATTGACCAGGTGCCTTGCAAGGCTGTGTTATTCTCATGGGAAAACTTTTAAAAAGCATTACCTCAGCACTTTCTTATGAATGGAATATTGTGGACTATAGTGATGTAAATGCCCTGTGACTGACCACGTCAGTAAGGTGGGCAAAAGCTGATTGTAAATGCTATATAAACAAAGTTACTTCCTGTATAGAGCCAGTCAAAACTCTATACTTGTTTTGTATAGTTTTTTGCCTCCTGGTGTACACTAGTAAAATGTTTTGAACTTGAGCTTCCTGTGTTATTGACTGTCATTTTGAAAAGCCTAATGATTTTTACAGTCTGATTTTAACAATTTATTTGACATTTTGGTCCTTCTTAGCCGGAATTCCCTTGGTAAGCTACAGGTCAGAGTGCATGGGTGGTAATAAGTCTGTGCAGGAGAAGTTGCCAAAATGGTTCTTCTTGAGTGAAAAGACCTCCGACTGAATTGTTGTGTGTAAAGAGGCTGTCCACTTTCTGATCTGTGGCTGAAAAGCGGAAAACTGGATCCCAAGAAGAAAACGTGCAGTCATAAACGGGAAGCTCAGGTAAGGAGAGTTTCCCTCTGTCTTTGTTTTAGATCAGGGACCAGGTTACAGTGTACTGTTGTTAAGATTTGTGATAGCAGGTCGAGAACGAATTGAAGTACTGTATATTTGGTCATAGATCAGGGGAAAAACAGAGCAAAGTAAACAGTCATTCTAGACACTACTGTGGATACAGGGAAGAAGATACCACGTGGTACGAGAGAAGGGTTACGTAACAGTCTTTTTAAGACATGGGAAATCAGTGCACTAAGAGATGGCGAGATCCGCCTTTGATGGATGATGCGAAGTATATGCAATTGCAGAGAGCAGATAATGTGAGATATTTTGCAAAATGGGTTAATAAATATGAATTTGATGGTAAATTAGACAAAGTTTCGTTAGTGAAACTTTTGAAACAGTTAAAATCTGACGCAGAAGGTCAGGCGAAAAAACAGCGACAGTTGGGTATTCCTCAAGCACATAGGTGGATTGAGGAAGTGAACCGAAGGGAACAGAAGACTAAAAATGCGAAAGCATTATTCTTAGATAAAGAAGATAATAATACAGTAGTAGTGATGGCCCCTCCCCCTCCACCCCCTCCGATACCTTATCCAGGATATGAAGCGGGAGGGCAGGCTGGTCCCCCCCCACGTTATCCTGAGGCAACAGGGGTATTAAAACAACCATTTGTAAGAGAACCTATTGAAACTAGATCCCGAACACGTAAAACACTTAGGGACACTCAACTAAGAAGAGATTCACTAGAAGAGAGTGAGGAAATCTGTCCATTAATTGAAGTACCGAACCCTCAGGCAGGACAGGAAGGCCAGGACCCAACTCTCTTAGTGTATAGACCATGGACACCGGAAGATATCTGGAAAGCTACAGAGGGAATTCCCCATCCAAAAATTAATCATGAAAAATTTATACAAGATTTACAAGGTATGCGATTGAGTTACCACTTAAATGGGGAAGAAGTAGAGAAGGTGATTAGACAAATTATAGGTCCAGACTGGCACATGGTTTGTGGCGTCTGGAGTGCTCGTGACGCGCAACTTAAACCACTCCTACATAGTGATGCAGAATTAGACACTAGGTTGAAGGGTCTTACGGACTGAATTACTGAAAAATGGAAACCTAGAGCAGATTGGACCTGTATTAATCAGTGCATACAACAAGATAATGAAACTGTAGATGGATACTATGGTAGATTATTAGAATGTTTCAATAACCATAGTGGTATGCCTATTCCTGAAAATCAGAAAAATGATAGTTCATATGAACAACAATTGAAAAATGCATTTTTGAAAGGTTGCATTGCCCCTATCAGTAGCTTTATTACAAAGCATATGATAGATCATCAAACGAGTAGGCTACAAGCCTTACTGGAGTATGCTAGGCATGCTGAAAGACATTTTAACAGTAAGAAGAAAAAGAAGATGCAGGTCTTCACAGCTGAAGACGGAGCAGAAGTCTTTGTAGTACAGTCGGGTAAAAAGGGTAAGAGAAACACTCAGGGCAATAAATGCTCTGACAGAGACTCAGAGGTTTTTGAGGAAAGAAAGAGAAAAGGTGAGTGCTTTAAGTGCGGGAAGAGGGGACATTTAGCAAGGGATTGCAGGTTGAATAAAAAAAGTCTACGGAAGGGAAGGATAGAAGTGATGAGGATTGACTATATGACAGTCACAACGTTCAACAGTCATCAGGGGAGACTAATGGGCAGGGAGAAAATGTAAACGCAGTAGAAGGAATAGAGGAAGTGCAAACAGATGTAGAAAATGAGGAAAGCAAAGTTTTAGATTTAGCCTTGTTGAGCTTGGAGCTCTATTTGGCGGACACAAAACCGGAAGTTACACTTCTGGTGGAGGGGAGGGAAGTGAGATTTTTGTGTGATTCAGAAGCATCACGAACTTTGATACACCCTTCAAAGTTACTGGCACACTCTGAATCACCTGACTACATATTAGTGAAAGCAGCAAACGGGCAGCTATACAGGGAACCACTTTCCCATGATATAGCAATAACTGACCCTGTTTCAGGTATGACCCAGAGAAGTAAAATAGTACTTTCTGCAAAATGTCCAGTAAATTTACTGGGGAGAGACCTTATGCAGCTCTTTGGCATAGCAGTGGTTCCTACCATGAAGGGTATGGAGGCACAAAGGCAAATGGATACTTTTGTGGTGCGATCGGAGGGTGAAACCTATTATTGGTACAGCCAGAACCTAGTCACGACTGGTCCAGGGGCAGTAACCGAGGAACTGATGAACGTAGCCATCAGTAAGGTACCCTCCCTTCACATTGATCAGCAGCATTTGTTACATTGTACTCTGTACTATTGTAGCACGCCAGGGCCTGATAAGGAATGTGAGAAAAAATTGTTCAGAAATCCTGCCAATAGACTAGTGTTATGAACCTTGTACTGGGATACTGAGGGTAATAGCGTGGTGAGTTGTTCATTACCTCAGGAATTCATGGGATTATATAAGTCCAACTGGCTACCGCATGTCAGTTTAACCAAACATAAAAATGTCAGATGGGTGGACCTAGGTGAAAAAGTAACAAGATGGGAAAGGCAAACCGACTTAGAATTGTCAGAACAGGGAATACAGAAGCAAAAATTAAATTGGCTAACGCAAGCACGTCCAGCTGTACACTTACAGCAGAGTGAGAGCAGCTGATTGGTGTTCTTGTTAGAAGAAGAAGAAAAAGCCTTGTGTGATATACCAGACACTCTTTGGTCAACGGGGAAATCAGATGTAGGGCTTATTCGGACAGCAGGTCCAGTAACCATTACACTGAAGTCAGCATTTAGGCCGCAAAAGAAACAATACCCTTTGAGGAAGGATGCAGAGCAGGGAATCAAGCCTATAATAGCGGCATTACTTAAGAAAGGGATACTGGTAGAATCTTTAGATTCACCATGTAATACCCCTCTATTTCCTGTTAGAAAAGCAAACGGGGAATGGCGGATGGTACAGGATTTACAAGCTGTAAATGATGCAATAATACCTAGGGCACCTACGGTGCCAGACCCACACACTTTATTGAATGATTTAAAGCCACAACAGAAGTATTTTACCATGGTAGATATAAGCAATGCTTTCTTTTCAATACCTATACATCCAGATAGTCAGTATTGGTTTGCTTTTACATTTCAGGGTAAAAGATACACCTATACTCGGCTACCGCAGGGATACTGTGAAAGTCCAACAATATTTGCACAGGAGATGGCTAGCAACCTGGCGGGGTTTACTCCACCCGGGGGCAGTCAAGTTCTACTTTATGTGGATGACATCCTGCTTGCAGCCCCTACCCAGCAGCAATGTAGGGAAGATACAATAGCATTATTGAAATTTTTAGCAGAACAGGGACATAAAGTAAACAAGCATAAATTGCAACTTTGGAGAACACAGGTCAAGTACCTGGGATATGTGGTATCCAAGGAGGGTAGAACATTAGATGAAGATAGGAAGGCAGCAATTTTACAAGCACCTAAGCCAACTACCAAGAAGGAAATGATGTCCTTCCTGGGGATGACTAACTTTTGTCGAAGCTGGATACCAAACTATGCTTTGGAATTGGCTCCCTTGGCTGATTTAATATTTAAAACACCTATGGCAGCACAAGATATACTACAGTGGACTCCAGTAGCAGAAACAGCTTTCTGCAGGCTAAAATGATTGATAGCTTCATCATCAGTTTTAGGACTCCCGAATTATCATAAGAGATTTTTTCAGACTGTAGATTGTAAGCAGGGATATATGACGTCAGTCTTGACGCAACAGCATGGAAGTAAGCAACGCCCCATAGCTTACTACTCATCGCAGTTGGACCCAGTGGCACGGTCATTGCCACATTGTGTACAGGCAGTTGTTGCAGCTGCCATGGCAGTACAGGCTTCGGCCTCAATGGTATTATTCCACCCTCTCACTTTGAGAGTGCCTCATGCAGTTGCGATAATTTTGCTGCAAGAGAAAATTGCATTCTTGTCCCCTGCTAGACATCTTTCTTGTATGACCATACTGCTGAGTCAACCTCATATGGTGATTGAACGTTGTACAACATTAAATCCATCAACGTTACTTCCGACTCCTGTGGATGGCACACCACACAGTTGCCTACAGGAAATGGAGCAAATAACTTTACCCAGACAAGATCTTACTGATATACCCTTAGATGATGCAGAGGTGACATTTTATGTGGACGGATCATGTAGAAAGGGTCCTACAGGAAAGAATCTAGTAGGTTATGCAGTAGTTACTGATGTTGAGATTGTAGAAGCCCAACCCCTGCAGCATAACTTGTCTGCTCAAGCAGCAGAATTGATAGCTTTAACACGAGCTTGCACTCTAGCGAAAGACAGATGTGTGAACATATATACTGATAGTCAGTATGCTTTCTCCACAGTGCATGTTTTTGCGCAGCAGTGGAAGAATAGGGGAATGATAACATCCACTGGTAAACCGATTAACCATGCGCAATTAATCTTGAATTTATTAGATTCCATTCAGTTGCCTGCTAAAGTAGCTATTTGTAAATGTGCAGCTCATACAAAGCAACAGGATAAGATTTCGAAAGGTAATGCATGAGCTGATGCAGCTGCAAAACAAGCAGCCTCAGACTCAGAAACTTTCTTTTTGAATGAGGAATTACAACCCTCTGAGATTTTAGATTTAGAAATGTTAAAAACAATGCAAACATTAACTACGAAAGCAGAAAAACAGAAGTGGGTAAGACAAGGAGCAATCCTTGAAGACGGACTGTACATCTCCAAAGAGAAAAAGCCAATATTACCGTCTAATTTATTTAGATATGCGGCTTTGTTGAGCCATGGGCAGAGCCATGTCTCAACAGGGGGGATGGTACAGTTAGTTAACAGAATATTCCAAACATACGGATTTACAAACTACACACAAAAATTTTGTGCAGCGTGTCATATTTGCAGTAAACATCATGCACAGGGAGCATTCAAACCGAAGCGAGGGAGTTTCCCTACACCATCATATCCGTTCCATACTATTTGTATGGATTTTATAGAGCTGAATAAATGTGAAGGGAAGAAATACTGTTTAGTGATCATAGATATGTTTTCAAAATGGGTAGAAGCTTTTCCAACTAGGAATCTGGATGCAGCAACAGTGGTAAAGGCCCTAGTAAAGGAAATAATTCCTAGATTTAGCATACCAGAAAGAATCTATAGTGACAATGGAACACATTTTGTCAACCAGACAATCCAGCAACTTGGGAGATTCTTTGGGATTTCCTTGAAGAATCATTGCGCTTACCACCCACAGTCAGCAGGACTGGTGGAGAGGTACAATGGGATTTTGAAAAATAAGGTAAGGAAGTTGATGAGTGAGACTCAGAAGAATTGGATTTGCTGTCTACCCTTAGCATTGCTGAGCATGAGAACAGTTCCAAATGTAAAGGGTTTGACCCCCTTTGAAGTAGTATTTGGAAGGGCATATTATGTGCCACAGTGGAAGGCTCTCATGCCTGCAGAGCTGGAGGTTGATGGCTCATTAGCCAGTTATATGAAAAGATTGTTAACCAATAAGACTGTTTTGCAGTTAAACTCTTTTTCAGATAAAGAACAAACGAAGCCAGATGCAGTGCTAACTCCAGGGTCCTGGGTGTGGTTGAAAGTTATCAAGAAAAAAAATTGGACGAGTCCAAAGTGGGAAGGTCCGTACCAGGTACTGTTGGCAACGCCTACTGCAGTAAAGGTTGCGGAGAGGTCGTACTGGGTTCACCTGACCCATTGCAAGCCGGTAAAGAATTTTCTACTTGATAAACATTTTGTAGCTGATATAGCACAGAGACAGAATGACCAGGGGCAGAGTGTATAAAAGTACAAAGCAACCCCAAAGACATTGGTTTACTGTCCTACTGATCATACACTTATTAACCCTGTTCGTGGTGACTTTTCTTTTGCTGGGATTTTTCCTGCATATAACTACACAGATAAAAATAATGAAACGTGATGAACTGGCCACAGATTGGCATCCAAACTTTAACACATACCTAGCCATGAAGCGTGTGTATGTAGAGACTATGAACATTTCAAATTGCTGGGTTTGTACTGCCATACCTACAGCATATGGAGGACTTTTGATGTCTGCTGTCCCCTTGGGGATAAATGAGACTTGGGAAAATCTACTTTTTGATACAGGTTCTGTGAGATCACAGGACAAAGTGGCACTGTACTTACCTGTTACACAAAAAGGAATTGTCTGTTTTTATAAAAATGATACACTCCAAGTTGGTTGGAGTAATTGTAACATAACTGTGTCTTACAAATGTTATATATAAAAGCCAAAGATCAGAGTACTAGTTGTAGCACGAATTATGATTCGTATTTAAGCTTAATGAGAACAACGTTGAAAGATATGCAAAAAAATCCTGAATTGTATAAACAGTTGTCTGTTATAGACAAGAAAATGTTTCATTCAGAGTTAACCCGCATCAGTACTAAAGTAGAAAATTGTTATTTTGTTTGTGGGAAAAAAGCATATAAATGGTTACCTGAGAATTGGTCTGGCAGTTGTTTTTTGGGTTATCTGGTTCCAGCCATAAGACATACTGCAGGATTGCCTCTGGGTAAGATACGAAATGTAAGAGATATAGCTCAAAGAACTGGGAACTCAGTCGAGAAACCTACTAATCCAGTGAGTAAGATCGAAGCTGGTTGGAAAGATCATTCATCCGTAAAAGATAAAGAAAAATTGACTCATATGGACTTGAGTGACAGTGTTATATCCTGGGCTGGAATAATCCCAGCCTATGGAGCAGTCAAATCAATCTGGGAACTGAGGAAGATGTCAAAACTTCTTGAAGTAATGAGCAATGCGACTTTTTCCGCTCTCGAACTTGTGACTGATGAACTGAATGCAATGAGAACTGTTGTGCTACAAAATCGAATGGCTCTTGACTTCACCCTAGCGGCAAGAGGTGGTACGTGCGCGCTTATCAAAGAAGAATGCTGTGCGTATATACCAGATAATAAGCACGAGATCAACGATCACCTAGAGGTAATACAGCAGGTATCAGCCATGGCGGAACCAGGCCCAAACCCACTGATGAACTTTTTCCAGAATCTATTTGGTGGGTGGGGTTCAATCCTAATGAATATCTTGATTGCCATTTGTGTTGTTTTGCTCATATTGGGAGCATGTGTCTGTTGCGGGATACCTTGTATGAAAAGATTAGTTAGGGACTTTGTTGATGTATCTGTAACTGAGACTATGTATCAAGACCTGGAGTTGAATCTGTTAATACCAAATGAAATTCTTTCTGAAATATAAAACAAATGACTTGCCTAGTTGAAAGTTCCAGAGAGGAAGAGACTAGGGAATGAAATAATATTGTTTATGTTTCTGAATAGAATAAAAAGCATTAAAAGGAGGGAGAATGTTAGAAAAATATGTACTTAAACATATATGTAGTGCTAGTTTAGAAACAGTATAATATGTAATGCATTTAATTCTATTTAACAATATGGCAGTAGAAATGATCTTGCATGTAATTGCTTGAAGCTTAGGTGCAGTGTGATTAAACTCTGACCCTGGCAGTAGCCAGCTCAGCAGGCTTATGTCTTTCAGCAATTATTATCTGCTGGGTTAGAGAGAAGTAAATATGTATGCATGTATATCTTTCTTCCTTCCACTGAAGAGGATGGCCTTGTGAGCTCTATCGAAGATAGAGTACAGCTGCTTACCAGAGAGACAAAGGAACGTATTAAGAAATGAACTGACTATTGTATTCGAACAGGCCTGGAACCTTGAAAGAGCAACATTTACAGAAAGACATTGTAATTGACCAGGTGCCTTGCAAGGCTGTGTTATTCTCATGGGAAAACTTTTAAAAAGCATTACCTCAGCACCTTCTTATGAATGGAATATTGTGGACTATAGTGATGTAAATGCCCTGTGACTGACCACGTCAGTAAGGTGGGCAAAAGCTGATTGTAAATGCTATATAAACAAAGTTACTTCCTGTATAGAGCCAGTCAAAACTCTATACTTGTTTTGTATAGTTTTTTGCCTCCTGGTGTACACTAGTAAAACGTTTTGAACTTGAGCTTCCTGTGTTATTGACTGTCATTTTGAAAAGCCTAATGATTTTTACAGTCTGATTTTAACAATTTATTTGACAGGTATGCATTTTCTCCATCTGATGAAGTTTTGGAAATGAAAATGCAGTGTGTACTGAATTGCATTAATGTGAATTTTGGTGGACTGAAAAGTCGTTTTAATCATTTTTTCCATGTGATTTTGGTGGACTGAAAAGTTGTTTTGTGCATTTTACTTGATGGACTGAAGAGTTGTGTATTAATTAGACCTTGCACACCTACCCTGTCACCCCAGGGGGAATATAGTGGCTTGCAGCCTGGGACTGTAGGAGTGACACAATGCACTGACCTGTTACAGATAGCCTGCATCACTACCAAATTCCCGACAGTCCTCTGTCAAAGGCCTGTGTCTCACCCATACTGCCAATGTATATTATCTCATGGACTCCCAAATAACAACATAACACAGTCCACAGAACACAAATGCAAGGCCATGTTGACAAATCCCAGTAGCATATCCACCATGTCCTACTGCATGAACTGTGGACCAACACCTAAATACTGCTGGGATGAAGTGATAACAATAGGGATACTTATCAGATAACATTTGCATAATTTTTGGAAGAGGATAGAATAACGGGGTGGTAGAAGCATGGATGCCATGGAGTGTGTGAAGTCTGAAACTCAGATGTATGCACATACTATCCCTGCCTGCAAACACAGGAATGGGTGGCTACAAACCTGCTTGTAAACCACAATGTGAAGGGGTAATGACCAGAAATATGAGCCCTGCCTCTGAGTAACCTGTGTGAATCTGTACAGCTGTGAGGTATGGCCACAGCAGGATATGGCCATACTGTCACGTCAATAGATGTACAAGCATGAGATCCTCAGCCACCACAGTACCAAGGTGCTGAACCATTTACACAGACCCATCAGCAAGTGTCTGCAGCTCCCCCTCCAGAATGGCATGATTGTGCAAGAATATGTAGGCTGCAGACCACAATACTGGACACAGCTTCATTCATCTTGTGTTTCCTATTATTTGTGTCTGACATGGCTTAGTAGTAAAACGCTTTGGCTATGATGTGCAGGGTCCTGGGTTTAAGACTTGCAAAGGCTGTTTATTTTGTTGCTGGACAGAACAAGGGCTGTTGGATACAGATTAAGGCACTTTTAATCAGTTGTAAGTGGGTTTGTGCGGGTTTGCATGATGGTAAGTAATGCTAACTTTGGTTACATATGCTTACACAGAGTTAGCATCAAAATTGCTTATTCTGTATGCGCATTGCTTACCCCCACGCAAACAGGATTAAACCCACTCACTGCTACTTAAAAGTACTTACTCCCACTTGCCCCCATGCTAATTTCTTTAAAAGAAAAGAAAAAGGGGTGATAGGAAAGTGGTGAAAAAGGGGCACAAAGTGGGAATGACAGTAGGGAAAATAGCTAGGGATGTGCAGGATGGGTGTAGGGAAAGTCCATAGCTGCCCATTTCTTCTACAGCAACAGCTGTGTATATACGCTGATTTAGAGGTAGATTTGGATGCTCAAACCCCTGAGACAGGGGTGAGGACAACAATAATATGTTGTGAAGCCAGTTAGACCAGAGTACATGTGTCCAGTGGACATGTGTGCAAAATGGACAGCTATGTGTGAGGCGAGATTTGTTTTTTGGGGAACAGATTGCCCTATTTTTTTAAGGTGAGAGTGGGATGTTGGGGAAGGATAGTAGGTATATTTGAGGAGGTAGGTTGGGTAGGATGAGAGCCAAGCCAAACAAGACAGCATACAGGGGTGGTATATAACACATGTAGGGGGTAAACACCTTGGATAGGGAGGGGTGTTAGGAAGTCAGAAGACCATGAGCCCACAAATGGAAACAGTGAGACTGAGGTCCCTATCCATGCGCAGTCACTACTGCACCATCACAGCCCCAAAGGTGGCTGCACTGGGTGCTCAGTAGGAGGGACAGGCTGACCCTCTAAATGCACCACACAGCCATCAAGCTGGCATAGCTGATCTCCAAAGTCCCTGCGGAGCTCGCTATGCACCAGGCCCCGGACCTGACGATGGATGACAGATTCCTGTCTACACCCGCTAACGGGGGGGGGCAAGCCCAGTCCCCTGGGTGCTTCCACCCAAAGGTGGTGCAGGACCAGCTGACAATGAGGTCCCAGGGTGGGCCCCAGATGTGCTGGTGCTTGGTGCCACGGCCAGATGAGTTGGGAGTGGTGGGTCCACTACTGGGACCGGCCTTCCCAAACATGCTATGGTGTTTCAATTTTAAAACATATATGGGTTAGCAATAGTCAACACATTCCAGGATTAGATATAACAGCATGCATAGATATTCCCATTAACTCAAAACACCAGATATGGAAAAGTTGCATAGCAAACAGAACACATGCATATATGGAACCACAGTGGCCATTACAACGGCATGCAGGTTACTTTGCAGCATGCCACCAATGTGGAAGTATTTCAACATGACACATGCATAGAAACAAATTTCAATATTTGTCAAACAATAGGACATATGTCCCAACAGTAGATTTAATTGTACACATACCCATTGAGTTGTGTATTTTGATTATTGTAGCAGATATGGTGGGGAGAGATGTCAATTAACAACTTGTATAGCCCTGTAGTTCTCAATACTTTCTTAGTCACTGCTGTAATCTGTACCTTACAGGTATTATTACACTACCCTATGGCCTTAGTTTGGACAGTGGTATGTTTGTAGACAACTATATACATGAACTGTGTTTTACCTCCAGTATACACCTCTTACCTGGTATACCTGTGGTGATACTGTTTGTTAACACTACCTGACTCTTGCTATGCATATTCCCAGATTCCATGTTGATGTTGTGCACATACCTCTCAATCTCCTATTGCACACACTCTGGTCAAGGCTTGTCAACATGCAGGTGAAACTGGGACATATTTTGACAATTGCCCTCATAAACCTTTTGTTGCTGGGCAGAACAGGGGCTGTTGGATACAGATTAAGGCACTTTTAAGCAGTTGCAAGCGGGTTTGCATGGGTTTGCGTGATGGTAAGCAATGCTAACTTCCGGTTACATATGCTTACACAGAGTTAGCTTCAAAATTGCTTATTCTGTGTGCGCATTGCTTACCCCCATGCAAACAGGATTAAACCCACTTACTGCTGCTTAAAAGTGCTTACTCCCGCTTGCCCACATGCTAATTTCTTTAAAAGAAAAGAAAAATGGGTGATAGGAAAGTGGTGAAAAAGGGGTACAAAAAGGGAAAAACAGTAGGGAAAAAAGCTAGGGATGTGCAGGATGCATGTAGGAAAGGTACATAGCTGCCCCTTTCTTCTACAGCAACAGCTGTGAATATACACTGATTTGGAGGTAGATTTAGATGCTCAAACCCCTGACACATGGTTAAGGACAACAATAATATGTTGTGAAGCCAGTTAGACCAGAGTACGTGTGTACAACATCTTAAATGTGTCTTAATCACTCTGTATCCAACTGCTCTTGTTCTGCCCAGCAACAAAATAAACAGCCTTTGCAGGTTTTGAACCCAGGATACTACAGTCACAGCAGTTAACCAGTAAGCCATCACAGCTATAAATAATACTGAGGTATACCCAAACAGATCCTCACTATAGCAAAATCGCAGTTTACATGTGAAAGGAATCTATAAGCAGTTTTTTGTTGTATAACCTACTAAATAACATATATATATGTGAACTGGATTACTGCATTATGTCCAGATGTGAGGTGTCATTGTAATAAAGTAGTGAAATCCCCCAAGAAACACAAAAACCCCATACAGTGTATGTACACATGAATCACGGATACTAAACAAATATATAAAATGTAATGAATGATAAATCAATGCCAAACAGCAAATAGTGTGAACATTTAAAAATAATCAGTGTTAAGCATTGCACACCTCTGCTTACTAGGTGTAAGCAATGTGTAGCCCAGCTAAATTGATTTGTCCATTGGTATGATTCTTTAAGTAATGCCAACCTTAGGTAAGCAGGTTTGCCAATAGCTTAGCATTTTTAAAACTGTCCAATCATGGCAAAGTGGAGGAAATAGGCCCTATTTAAATCCCACAGGCAGGAATACATCTCATAACTGGTTGCAGCTTCCTCCTGAAGGCACAATGGCTGGTGTTGGAGAAGGATCGCGCTTCCGAGTGCAGAGCTGGGACATCCAGGAGTCCAAAGTCATGGCAGAACTCCTGGTAAAAGACCATGAAGAGAGACTGCTGCAGGGCTAGTACCAGGGTTCTCGTTATAAAGTGGAAGCCTGGGACCATCTCGCCTGTGACCTCACCAGTGCCACTGGCATCCCTCGAACTGGTGAACAGGTCAGGCATCACTATGCTGACATGAAATGGAGAAAGAGGGAGCTCTTGGATCAGTGGATCCAAGAAGCTAGGCAGGATGATGTCCCAGCAGTGTGTAAGTACTCATTCTACTACCTGTTTAATAATTGCCAGCACATGTATATTATGGATAAGTATGGCTAAATATTCCTCTTATGTCTTTGACAGTGGCAGTGGATCAAGCTGTGAATCAGGAAGCCCATGCATGTAGGCTGCAGAGGTTGTGTTGTGAGGCAGGTTAGTAATAATCTTGCATGTACTGTCATAAGAAATATATCTAAAAGTAGTAGAAAGTTAATTTCCAGTATACAACCTGTATTGTGTATGGGATGTACTGAATAAACCAGACAATATGTCAGGAAGAGTATCATATAGGTTGTATGTAAATAAAAGGGTAACAGCCAGGCAATAAAGGTCTAACTCCTGGACTGTTTGTGTTTACTCTGGTATCATATGGTAATGTAGTGTTGCATCCTCTTAATAGTACTGTTGTATTACGCACCATTACCCACACTGTGCTACATAAATAAAATGTTTAGGAATGTCTGTATATGACTGTTGTAATCACAAAGTTATATTGTACAATTGAGGGAGACTTAGAAAACAGTGAAAAGATAGACGAAAAAATGCAAATAGCACACTCAACTGTGATGTACACTGTTTTTATTTTTAGTAGACACAGCCATGGTTCGAATCCTGGAGTGGTAGTAAGCTGTATGCAGAATCATACCCCCTCAACTGTACAGATTTGTTCAAAATGTCAAGATAACTGGCCCATATCCGCTGTCTGTTACCTTGTCCCCCTGGCAAATCAGTGTGATGATCTCTGACATTTAGGCAGCATTTAATGACATATAACTGACTGTTAGACCTGTAAATATTTAGAAAATGTATATGAAAGCAAACCTGCCATTGTAGCAACTCACCAAAGGTTTATGAGGGCAATTGTCAAAATATGTCCCAGTTTCACCTGCATCTTGTCAAGCCTTGACCAGAGTGTGTGCAATAAGAGATTAAGAGGTATGTGCATAACATCAACATGGGAATCTGGGAATATGTGTAGCAACAGTCAGGTAGTGTTAACAAACAATACCCCCACAGGTATACCAGGTAAGAGGTGTACACTGCAGGTAAAACACAATTCATGTATATAGTTGTCTACAAACATACCACTGTCCAAACTAAGGCCATAGGGTAGTGTAATAATACCTGTAAGGTACAGATTACAGCAGTGACTAAGAAAGTATTGAGAACTACAGGGCTATACAAGTTGTAAATTGACATCTCCCCCCCCCCACCATATCTGCAACAATAATCTAAATAGACAACTCAATGGGTATGTGTACAATTAAATCTACTGTTGGGACATATGTCCTATTGTTTGATAAATATTGAAATTTGTTTCTATGCATGTGCCATGTTGAAATACTTCCACATTGGTGGCATGCTGCCATCAATGTAACCTGCATGCTGTTGTAATGGCCACTGTGGTTTCATATATGCATGTGTTCTGTTTGCTATGCAACTGTTCCATATCTGGTGTTTTGAGTTAATGGGAATATCTATACATGCTGTTATACCTAATCTTGGAATGTGTTGACTATTACTAACCCACATATGTTTTAAAATTGAAACACCATAGCACGTTTGGGAAGGCCGGTCCCAGCAGACCCACCTCTCCCACCTCATCTGGCCATGGCACCGGGCACCAGCACATCTGGAGCCCACCCCAGGACCTCCTCGTCAGCTGTCCTACACCACCTTCGGGTGGAACCATCCAGGGGACTGAGCTTGCCAGGAGGGGGTGTGGACAGGAAACTGTTACCTGTCGTCAGTTCTGGGATCTGGTGCATAGCACGCGCCGCAGGGACTTTGGAGATCAGCTATGCCAGCTTGAGGGTCGTGTGGTGCATTTAGATGATCAGTCTGCCCCTCCTACTGAGCCCCCAGCACAGCCACCTTTGCAGCTGTGAAGGTGCAGTGGTGACTGTGCATGGGTAGGGACCTCAGTCTCACTGTTTCCATTTGAGGGCTCATGGTCTTCCGACTTCCAAACACCCCTCCCCATCCAAGGTGTTTACCCAGGAAATGTGTCATATACCACCCCTGTATGCTGTCTTATTTGTCTTGTCTGTCATTCTACCCAACCTATCTCCCCAAATATACCTACTATCCTTCCCCAACATCCCACTCTCACTTTAAAAAAAAGGGCAATCTGTTCCCAAAAAAAAAAAAAAAACCTCGCCCCATACATAGGTTTGAGTGGGTTAGAGTGATGGTAAGCAATGATAACTTCTGGTTAAATATGCTTACAGAGAGTTAGCTTCAAAATTGCTTAACCTGTGTAGGCATTGCTTACCCCCATGCAAAGAGGCTTAAACCTGCTTAATACTGCTTAAAAGTGCTTACTCCTGCTTACCTCTGCACTAATTTAGAAAGAAAAGAAACATTGGTCATGGGAAAGTGGTAGAACTGGACACTTTATACATTTTTTTATACTATTTGCTGTATGGCATGGATTTGTCATTCATTACACATTCTAACTTTGTTTAGTATCCCTGATTCATGTGTACGTATACTCTACAGGGCACTTGTGTTAATCTGTGGATTTTACCACATTATTAGAATGACACCTCACACAGCTGTGATGGTGCATCGGTAGCATTGTCGTCTCACAGCAAGAGGTTCTCCCATTTGATTCTCGGCTGGAGCACCTTCTGTGTGGAGTCTGCATGTCCTCCCTACGGTCAAGTGGCATTCAAAAGACATGCTGAATGGGTGTGCCTTCATTGAAGGTGGGGCGTTGGGCTGGCACCTTGGCACCGTAAAAATCTACTGCCAATCATCAATGGACCAGAGTTCTGCTGTGGCAACCCCTAACTGGGAAAAGCTGAAAGAAGATTACAATGACACCTCATATCTGCACTTAATGCAGTACTCCAGTTCAAAAATATATGTTATTTAGTATGTTATACAGCAAAAAAATGTTCATAAATTGCTTTCACCAGGAATGACTGCTTACAAAGCAAGCACTCTGACCACTACACTATTGCAGTACTGCTTCAAACAAATGTATCTTGCTATTTATCTTCTTGTGCTATTTAAGCTGCAGTATGCATAGCTAAGCAATGGGAAAACCAGCGCAGCTACAGTTAAATTTAATCCGTTTGATAAAAAAAATTTCTAGTGTTATTTTCTCTAAGAAGGGACAGGTTTCCCTTATTGCTGTGGATTTCTGCATGCATCTGCACATTTGGCAGACATCCTAGCAACCCCCCATACCTCTCAACCTCTTCCTGCAAAGTATCTGGACAAAGCTTGACAAAATACGGTACAACTAGGGACATAGATTCATAGGTTCATAGGTTGGTACTAGGCTATCAGCTCTAGGGCCTATACAAGCCTAGCCATAACAATTCCCTGGCTATTTCTTCCCACATTATTTACTTTCCTGGACCCCTGTCTAGCAGGGCAACTGACATGATCCCTGGGGTGAATTTCCTTTCTCCCATCCAATCGTCAAGGTTCCTCTTGAAGAGGTCCAAAGAGGCATTTAAATATTGCTCTTATAAACTTAAGAAAGTTGCTAGAGTAACAGGATTTGTTTTAATATAACTTTTTTGTAGGATTTGGAGTATGAAACTCAAATGTATGCCATCATTTAATAACTTCAATCCTGAAATCATCCCGGTGATTTGCCAGGACAAATGAGGTACAGGCCAAAAGTATGAGCGAAAAATCTGGACATTCTCCAAAGATCTGTACAGTTGAAAGGTATGCAACCCCCTATGAGCATTCTCGCTCACTGTAATTGCTGAACGACAATTCTTGAGTGCAGGGGCATGTATATTGTGAGAGCTCTGCTCTCAGACACACCCCCTGCACTCATCCATGCTCCATGTCCATTTAGGAGCAGAGGCAGCTTGCCTTCATAACTACTCTGTAAAATAAACGAACAACAACCAACCAACCAAGGAAGGCAAAGCACGGTCTGCCCGAAGGTGAAAGGCTGTCAAGGAAACCAGCCATACTTGAAAATAATGTCAAAAATGTATATAATGTCCACATCCAGTAATCCAAACCAGGAAAAGTCGAGTCTCAGCTGAATTAAAATAGTTGAATTTATTTCGAACCTTGTTACGAGACCCAACAAAAGGGTCAAAACAAAACAAATATTCACACAGGCCCAGGGTTAAGCGCTTTCATCTGAAAAATCAGACTTCATCAGAACCCCGATCAAAGTGCTCAAGCCCATTTTATACATAAATTAATTAATTTTGGTGCCCAAAATCTTAAAGGGACTAAATCAAATAATGACAACTGTTTAAATGAATGAAAAGACATATTAAAATACCTTATACATTATATTTCATTTAAAACAACTATCATACATTGAAATCCTAACATAAAAATAAAAATAAAAATAATCCAATATACAATATATATATATATATATATATATATATATATATATATATATATATAACATTATAAATATTAATATTGTAAATATTATAAATATTATTAATATTTTAATGTTATGAAGTTATGATATTTTATAATTCCTAAAAAGGGACTTGTAAAATTCTCCATAAACAATAAAAACAATACATATAAATATAAATAAAAGGTATATATATATATATATATATATATATATATATATATATATATATGTAAGATTAATTTGTGTATTTTCATAAACAACCCATAGAAAGAAAAAACAGATAGTGAAAAAATATTTCCCTACAAATTAATAGTGTAAATGAATAAATAAATCATCCCATTTGTAAAAAAGGCTTAATACTAATAAATTCATTAATGCCTGGAAAGCAGGTGGCATTAGTTCTAATTTGCCATATGGCTTCCCTTCTAGCCAAATTTGCTTTCCAGTTCCCACCACTAGGGACAATTTCAACCCTATCTATTATAAAAAACTTGAAAATGTGAGTATTATCGTGGAGAACCGTGTGCCTAGAAAGGGCATTCTTTTGGTCACCAGTTCTAATTTTATATAAATGTTCATAAATGCATTTCCTGAGAGACCTCTCGGTCTTTCCTATATAAAATACAGGGCATTTTGAACAAGTGGCGATATACACCACACAAGAAGTCTGGCAATTACCACCTTTGCTCTTTACAAACACCGTATTAAGGCTTTCCAACCTAACCCCTTGGGTTTCACATATAAAAGAACATTGTCCACAGTGTCCACATTTCTTTGTCATACCAAAAACAAACCTAGTTTTTTTCCTCATCTCAAGTAGGTCCTTAATGTTAGGACCAGTTCTATACACAAAGTTTGGTTGTTTACCAAAAAACATTGACACAATCATTGTCTACCATAAACAGCCTCCAACATTCAAAAATAATATTTTTTAAATATTGTACATATGGAGAGAAGGTCAAAACACAAACTCTAGACCCATGAAGTAAAGAGGACCCTAAATTCTTCTTAGGAAGGTCACCTTTCCCTAAAATGGGGAAAATTTTTTACCCCATTCACTTTTAACATATGAAATCACATCATTTAACATATTAATAGGATAGCCCCTGTCCACAAACAAAGATTTAATAAAATCAAGTTCCTTGAACATAGTGTCCTTATTGGATGACATACGGGCAATTCTTATGCATTGACCTTTGAACACATTCTTAAAAGTGTATCGGGGATGGTCACTAGAAAAATGAAGATAATTGTTAGAAAAAGAATCTTTCCGATAAACCCGTGAATCAAAACCAGTGGTGGAGTGACTGATGAAGGTGTCCAAATATGCTATCCCATTAGAGTCAAAGTGATGGGTGAATCTTAAAAAATCAGTTGTTTGGTTGATATAATCAATAAACAATTGTATGTCACTGGTGGACCCGTTCCATAAAATAAACAAATCGTCAAGATATCTACTATAAAAGGAAATGTTTTGGAAAAATTTACTAGGAAAAAGAAATTGATTTTCCCACTCCAACATCACTAAGTTAGCGAAAATGGGTGCACAAGAGGCACCCATCGCTACACCTTGGATTTGTTTATAAAATTCACCTTGGAATGAGATAAAATTATGATCCAATACCAGGGACATCATGTCCACCAAAACACAAATACGATCCCAGGTGAAATCAGAAATATTTCTTAAACTGTTGGAAAAATATTCCAACCCAGTGTCCCTCGGGATGCAGGAAAATAAATCAACAACGTCAATTGTCAAAAAAATCAAATCATTCCTCCACAAATCAGGCGACAATTTCCCCAAAAAGGACCAAGAGTCCTTGATAAGATGGGGAATCCTATCATATAACGGCTTGGTCCATCGGTCAATGACAACACCAATAGGGTAACTCTTGGACCGACTGCCAGATACAATAGGTCTGAAAGGCGGCTGGGAAACACATTTGTGAACTTTCGGAATGCCAAAAATGGTAGCTAGAACAGGAAATTCAACCTTAAGAAAATCATAGATGTCTTTAGAAATTCTATTGTCTAGCAAATATTCCTCAAATGCAAGATCAATTTTCTTGTATCCGACATTGATTTCGTTAAGGGAAACCACTGCATAATTTCCAGAATCTAAAACAATTTTAGTCATAGCGTTAAGATAGTCCACATTTCTAAACAACACAACCCCACCCCCCTTATCCAGTTTCATAACACGAATATCATGATTGGAAAGAAAAAAATTCAAACAGCAACGTTCACTATGTGAAAGGTTGTCTGAACCATTATTAGAGGCTAGATTCCTCTTAATGTTGTTAATTCTATAAATATTGTGGCAAACCATCTTGTCAAAACTTGCTACCTTGGGGTGGGAGACAGGAATAAATGTACTCATTTTAGTTAATTGTAATTCCCTAACAGGTGGTACAGAGGGTGTAGTATTGTCGGCTCTAAATTGCATGGCCAAATTCAGACGTCTACAATACAATTTGACGTCCTTAATTGCCTCAGTCAAACTAAAAGTGCCAGTGGGAATAAATTTAGTCCCTTTACAAAATAATTGGAACATTTCTGGGGTGATAGCAATATCAGTATAATTAAAAATATTAAACCCAGAGTGGGAATATATAATGTTTTTAGAACCATGTTGTTCATTAATTGAAATTGGTGAAATGTATTTGGAAAATCCACCCTTTGTGGAATCTACCATTTCCTGTTGTTTGACAACAGACGTTGTTTTGGGGTGGGAAAAAATCTTCCCCCCTGAAAATTAGAATCATAATCTGTATGTCTGTTGGTTTGATTAAATCTAGAAGTTCTACCGATGACCTTCCTCTCTTGAGGCCATGTATATACCTTATTGTTCTCATAAGAATCCAAGTCCCTTGAAATTTTCCTACATTTCCTATAACATATGTTTTTCATTCTTTGTTCAGCAGAGACAAATTGCCTATTGTACAAATCAACCCATTCGGGGAATTGACTGTCCTGAATAATGTCATTATTTAATTTCTCCACTTCACTAATGAGCTTAGATAATTTCTCATCATTGATTTTAATTAATTGGCTGATGTATTCAAAGCCAAAACCATCAAACAATTTGTTAAAAATGTTTTTGACACCATCATTATTATAATCAATTCCCAAGGGTAACTAAAAAACCGAAGCCCCTTGGGAACGATATTCAAAGATACACATCTGGATAAATATGCATTGTCTAATTTGACACTCTTGATATTAAACAATTTTTTGCCAAAATCCAAAATCATATCTCTAAAACCCCCCGTATTGTCATCACAAATATCCATATCTGTCCTTCTTTCATGGGTGTGGTCCACCCCAAAGTCAAAATTAAAGTCCAAAAAATTGTCCAATTTGTCCAATCTGTTGGTATTCACCTCAGAATCATGAACCTTATGCAACATTTTAGATTTAAAGGTGTTCCCACTTATCGGTGAAGAAATAAAGTCCTTGCGACCCGTTAATCTATCAATATTATTTGAAAAAGTATTTTTTGTCGGTTGACACATACCTGAATAAGTTAACTGGTCCTAACATTAAGGACCTACTTGAGATGAGGAAAAAACCTAGGTTTGTTTTTGGTATGACAAAGAAATGTGGACACTGTGGACAATGTTCTTTTATATGTGAAACCCAAGGGGTTAGGTTGGAAAGCCTTAATAAGGTGTTTGTTAAGAGCAAAGGTGGTAATTGCCAGACTTCTTGTGTGGTGTATATCGCCACTTGTTCAAAATGCCCTGTATTTTATATAGGAAAGACCGAGAGGTCTCTCAGGAAATGCATTTATGAACATTTATATAAAATTAGAACTGGTGACCAAAAGAATGTCCTTTCTAGGCACACGGTTCTCCACGATAATACTCACATTTTCAAGTTTTTTATAATAGATAGGGTTGAAATTGTCCCTAGTGGTGGGAACTGGAAAGCAAATTTGGCTAGAAGGGAAGCCATATGGCAAATTAGAACTAATGCCACCTGCTTTCCAGGCATTAATGAATTTATTAGTATTAAGCCTTTTTTACAAATGGGATGATTTATTTATTCATTTACACTATTAATTTGTATGGAAATATTTTTTCACTATCTGTTTTTTCTTTCTATGGGTTGTTTATGAAAATACACAAATTAATCTTACATATATATATATATATATATATATATATATATATATACCTTTTATTTATATTTATATGTATTGTTTTTATTGTTTATGGAGAATTTTACAAGTCCCTTTTTAGGAATTATAAAATATCATAACTTCATAACATTAAAATATTAATAATATTTATAATATTTATAATATTTACAATATTAATATTTATAATGTTATATATATATATATATATATATATATATATATATATATATATATATATATATATTGGATTATTTTTATTTTTATTTTTATGTAAGGATTTCAATGTATGATAGTTGTTTTCAATGAAATATAATGTATAAGGTATTTTAATATGTCTTTTCATTCATTTAAACAGTTGTCATTATTTGATTTAGTCCCTTTAAGATTTTGGGCGCCAAAATTAATTAGTTTATGTATAAAATGGGCTTGAGCACTTTGATCGGGGTTCTGATGAAGTCTGATTTTTCAGATGAAAGCCCTTAACCCTGGGCCTGTGTGAATATTTGTTTTGTTTTGACCCTTTTGTTGGGTCTCGTAACAAGGTTCAAAATAAATTCAACTATTTTAATTCAGCTGAGACTCGACTTTTCCTGGTTTGGATTATTGGTTGTGGACATTATATACATTTTTGACATTATTTTCAAGTATGGCTGGTTTCCTTGACAGCCTTTCACCTTCGGGCAGACCGTGCTTTGCCTTCCTTGGTTGGTTGCCTTCATAACTATGCATGGTGGGCTGCCGTGCTGCTCTTAAACCGTCATTTCCATGCAGCAATAAGCCATTCCTGTATGGAACCTTACTGAATCCTGAGGTATGTTTATACAAACCATTGGTTATTTTAATTTTCTGAATGTCCAAAATGTGTTCCTATATATGTTCTTTAAGTCTTCTTGATGTTTTACCCACATAAAAAGCTGAACATTCCAAGCACTGAGCCAAATAAACAACATTTTTTGATTCACAGTTGTAGCGTCTATGTACAAAATAGGTATGCCCCTACCAATAATATATTTACATTGTGAACAACATCCACACTTGTTAGTACCAGATCTTTCTGTCAGTGTTTTTTATTCTTATTGTTTTCTAATAAACATTTTATTAAAATATCCTTTTTATAATTAAACCTACATTTATCACCATTTTTTTATCATAGTTGGATCTAAAAGATATAAATTCCAATTTCTCTTTATACACTCTTTTATAGCATGGCTAGCCAAAGAATATGTAAAAATGAAGGAAATATATTACATTCAGCCATAGCAATAGATGTTTTTATACTCTCCAATCTCTGGTTCAAGATAGGTGAATATACACCCTGTATTCTTTTGGCCACTATCTCCTCTCTTATTTCCTCCAAAAAGTTAATTGTATAATCCCTAGCACCAAACATAGTCATCAATTTGTCCCATTCTAAAAGGACGGTGTCCAATTTTGTTACCATCCTGGCCAAACATACCAAATGGCCCTTAACTACTGACCTCTTATGGTGTATAGGATGCCAAGTAGAATAGTGCAAATTAGAAATGGAAAAAGTAGGTTTTCCATAAATATTGGAAATTAGCCTATTATGTACCACATCCTTACCGATCTCAACATCCAAAATGAAATCTTGTTCAACTCAAATAAGAAAATTAAAAAAACTCTACAGTATTGTTAATATACATCAAAATTTCATAAAGTTTCTCCAGTGTGTCATTCTATAACAAAAAATCATCCAAAAATTTGTTGTACATTAAAAATAAATAAATCCTTAATTTCTGCCATGACATAATTGGCAAATATGGGGGCACATGCTGCATCCATTACAACTCCCATCGTTTGCCTAAAATGCTGACCTTCAAAAAACAAGAAATTATTTTTCAACATAACTTCCATTAGGACTATAGTAGCATTTATTTTATCTTTTCCTATATCAAGATGTTTACCTAATTGCTTTTTGAACCAATCCAAACCAATATCATGCAGTATCACAGTAAAAAGACTGTAAACATCAATTATTATTAAAATACTATCAGATTGAAAAGTAACATTATTTAACATTCAAAAAAATGCAATGAATCCTTACAGATGTATGAATTTTTCCAAACCTTTTTTTTACAAATTGATAGCTAAAAACATAGCTATAAAAAGTGTCTTAGATCTAGCAGCGTCAACTACAGGTCAGAAGGGCAGCCCCCTACTGACCCATAGTTGACGCTGCTAGATCTAAGACATATCTTTATGTAACTTAGGAATGCCAAAAATACTTGCAATCACTGGTGATTCATTGATCATAAATGTATATTTGTCCTTTAATATCTGTCCTTGAAACAACATATCTTCTAATAATAAATCAGTCCTAGCATAAGCAATATTTATTTCATTCCTTGACACAATCTCATAGGTGTCTTCCAATAAGATTTTATTCATAGAATTAGAATACTCTACATACTCCATTACTACTAAACCCCTCCTTATTGGGCTTCATGACCCTAACATTAAAATCATCTGTAAGGTCCTGTAATAAACACATTTTGACGTTAGATAAATTACAATACTTTTTTTTACAAGGCTGATTCAAAATCTGATGTATATCAAATTCACACAATCTTTCAAAATTAACTAAAACCTGCTGCAAAGAGGGATTAAAAACACTAGCCCTGGGATTCATGAAGCTCGGCACAAGTCCGGCGTAAGGCTTGCGCCAGCCGTGCGGCGTATATATGGAGTAGTCGCGCCATATGCATATTAATGAAGGAGCACAGCCGCCACAGCCACATGCATAGGAAACGTGCGCGAGTGCAAGGGGCATATCGAAGTTGCGCAGGGAGGCGTGTCAATGTCGGCTGTCGACGAGCAACCTAAACTGCTGAATATTATATTCCACCAGCAATAGTAATCGTACCTATCAGTGTCCATGGAGACTGAAACGTATGCAAAGCAGAGTCCCTGCAAACAGAAAATGAAGAATCAAACACAAATGCACGGTAGGGAATAACGGGTCCCTACCCATGAACAAATGACATGAAAACCGTGTGCCTGTAGTCCAACGTAGTGTTGATAGCTATACCATGTGGAAATGAAACGTATCATATGTTAGCACACCGCCAGTAGGTACATCCAGTCCAATGGAGAGGGTCACCAGCCGACCCATCATGTGAGGGAGGGAACATAGCTGTGCAGATGTGTCCATAACAAAATACACGAGGAAAAATGTAGATATATGTAGTGACCGTATGTCTGAATCATATCCCACAAGCCATGTAATAGTCACATACAAAAGATATGTCTGTATTTCACATACCAAATGTGATAGGAAATAGCATACGCATGTAAATGAAACAGAAGGAGCATATAAACAGCCATAACAATACGGACACATGTAGGCCGAAAGGAACAGTATGATCCGTCGACCAAGATTACCACCTGTCCCACTTTGCGAGCGACAGTCCCTCTGTGGGCAGATGTGTCCTGACAGAAACATGTAAAACTGGCAAATGTCCAGAGAATATAGGACATAATTCTTCTGTAGACGTCATGCAATAGTTGCATTAAACATATTGCACTGGACGTATATTACATAAATGTCATAACAAACAGAATAAGATACCGAAATGCTACAAGAATAAGCTTAGATATAGGCAAGAATTGTAAGTTCTATCTTCAAAACTGACCGTGGGCATGTGTCGGCCTGTAAAATATGCTGTGTTCACCGTAACTGTCACAGTAGGGTTGCCACCTTTACAAATGGCCAAAGTGGGACATGTTTGGTACAGACATCAGATTTTACAGGCCGACACATACCCACGGCCAGTACAAAGGACAGAACGTAACTGTTTTGCCTACAGAAAAGCGTATTCTTGTAGCATTTTAGTTGCTTATTCTGTTTCTCATAACAGTCAGGTATTTCAGATACAGAATAACTGTTTAATGCAACTATCACATAAAATATAAGAAATAAGTTTGTCCTAAAATCTCAGGACATTTGCCATGTTTACAATTACATGTCAGGACACAACTGCCCAAAGAGGGACTGTCCCTCGCAAAGTGGGACAGGTGGTAACCCTATGTCACACTGTGGCCAATTGAAAAGGTGGAAACACAACCGTCGACTGTGGGGAGGCATTGTCCACAACAGTCAGACATGTGTAAGGAATAGCTTGGACATAGGAAAAGGTGCCATCCTACCAATGAGTAGAACAGGCTGGCAAAATCTGGAAGGCAGCTGTATAATCCGAACGTGTATGTGACACAGTCGAACGGGTAGTACCCAGATACACCAACCAAGTAATGAAAGTGAAGTATGGGCATGTACCTATGTGCATGAGGTATAGCATGTAGAAAGCAAACATGGCAGGGTAGTCCACACAACCATAAAGGTACCTGACACATGTAGGGTAGTCAATGTGTAACTCTGGCCATGTCATGGGCCAACAACCAAAGTAGTGCTCTATGGGGTGAGTCCGGCACAAGTCCGGCGTAAGGCTTGCGCCAGCCGTGCGGCGTATATATGGAGTAGTCGCGCCATATGCATATTAATGAAGGAGCACAGCCGCCACAGCCACATGCATAGGAAACGTGCGCGAGTGCAAGGGCATATCGAGTTGCAGGAGGCGTGTCAATGTCGGCTGTCGACGAGCAACCTAAACTGCTGAATATTATATTCCACCAGCAATAGTAATCGTACCTATCAGTGTCCATGGAGACTGAAACGTATGCAAAGCAGAGTCCCTGCAAACAGAAAATGAAGAATCAAACACAAATGCACGGTAGGGAATAATGGGTCCCTACCCATGAACAAATGACATGAAAACTGTGTGCCTGTAGTCCAACGTAGTGTTGATAGCTATACCATGTGGAAATGAAACGTATCATATGTTAGCACACCGCCAGTAGGTACATCCAGTCCAACGGAGAGGGTCACCAGCCGACCCATCATGTGAGGGAGGGAACATAGCTGTGCAGATGTGTCCATAACAAAATACACGAGGAAAAATGTAGATATATGTAGTGACCGTATGTCTGAATCATATCCCACAAGCCATGTAATAGTCACATACAAAAGATATGTCTGTATTTCACATACCAAATGTGATAGGAAATAGCATACGCATGTAAATGAAACAGAAGGAGCATATAAACAGCCATAACAATACGGACACATGTAGGCCGAAAGGAACAGTATGATCCGTACCGTCGACCAAGATTACCACCTGTCCCACTTTGCGAGCGACAGTCCCTCTGTGGGCAGATGTGTCCTGACAGAAACATGTAAAACTGGCAAATGTCCAGAGAATATAGGACATAATTCTTCTGTAGACGTCATGCAATAGTTGCATTAAACATATTGCACTGGACGTATATTACATAAATGTCATAACAAACAGAATAAGATACCGAAATGCTACAAGAATAAGCTTAGATATAGGCAAGAATTGTAAGTTCTATCTTCAAAACTGACCGTGGGCATGTGTCGGCCTGTAAAATATGCTGTGTTCACCGTAACTGTCACAGTAGGGTTGCCACCTTTACAAATGGCCAAAGTGGGACATGTTTGGTACAGACATCAGATTTTACAGGCCGACACGTACCCACGGCCAGTACAAAGGACAGAACGTAACTGTTTTGCCTACAGAAAAGCGTATTCTTGTAGCATTTTAGTTGCTTATTCTGTTTCTCATAACAGTCAGGTATTTCAGATACAGAATAACTGTTTAATGCAACTATCACATAAAATATAAGAAATAAGTTTGTCCTAAAATCTCAGGACATTTGCCATGTTTACAATTACATGTCAGGACACAACTGCCCAAAGAGGGACTGTCCCTCGCAAAGTGGGACAGGTGGTAACCCTATGTCACACTGTGGCCAATTGAAAAGGTGGAAACACAACCGTCGACTGTGGGGAGGCATTGTCCACAACAGTCAGACATGTGTAAGGAATAGCTTGGACATAGGAAAAGGTGCCATCCTACCAATGAGTAGAACAGGCTGGCAAAATCTGGAAGGCAGCTGTATAATCCGAACGTGTATGTGACACAGTCGAACGGGTAGTACCCAGATACACCAACCAAGTAATGAAAGTGAAGTATGGGCATGTACCTATGTGCATGAGGTATAGCATGCAGAAAGCAAACATGGCAGGGTAGTCCACACAACCATAAAGGTACCCGACACATGTAGGGTAGTCAATGTGTAACTCTGGCCATGTCATGGGCCAACAACCAAAGTAGTGCTCTATGGGGTGAGAGGAATTTGCGTGTGAGGGGTCGGTGTTTAATGGTAAATTCCTCAAAGGCGATACTGTGTCATATTCAGAAAAGGTGAACCGGAGGTGTATGAGGGGGCAGCGGGTGAAGTGGAAAGAAACACAACCTCATGTAGAAACAGCTGCAAGACAAGCAGACAGGCCATGGTGTAGAACACAATCCCACAAACATATGAATATGGAAATATGCGAGACAAATGTATAGATACGGCACCATCACATACCCATAGATAGGTCCTGATGGAACTGGCCATAACAAATGCAACACACCTGGATGCATAATAGCCTACCCAGCATACCCTTCACAACACACAACCTGCCACCATACCAGAACGTCCACCAAATCCAGCCGTACTTGGTCCACTGGTTTGTTGTAGAAACAGCTACACACAGTGACCCTTACGCATATGTAGTAGGTATTGTCACCCTAGGCAGTGTCAGGATTGCAAGCCATGTATCCCCTGCATGTAAAACCCCCTGCACATTTTCGTGAAGCCACAAAAATCTTCGTTATCTAACTTGTTTTGGTCTAGTCCAATTTTTGGGATATCCCTCATGGGATGACCAACTTATGTAAATAGTAGAATGGGTATGATGACATGATGTCCAATCCAGTAGATATCTGGACACAAGTCAGAACATGCAGTGGAGGTCCATGACACAGTCCAGCCCTAAGTGGGCATGCATAACCTACCAGCCAGGATAAAATACCTTCCCATGACGCACGTGTCCAGACACGAATTGGAGGGAGAGTATAATGCACACATTTGCAAAGTGAAAAACGGCATGAGGGTGAGGAAGACACTGACGTAAACAGGTCAACCGTGATCAAGTGTGAGGGACACTGACTGTGTGCAGTCGTGACTGACCATACCTGTCAACCTGAGTGAGCAAGATATCTGGACAGAGCCGTGAATATAAGTGAGACAAAGGTCCAAAAACAGGGACAATCTGTAAAGATAGCTCTTAGAAACATAGAATTTGATAGAATAACAGTTTGCACATTGGCATTAATGTCTGGAGTATGAAGTCTGAAACCCAACTGTCTGTCAGCACGTTCCGACTGCAGTCTTTAATGCTGAGCTACTGCTGTGCCAGAACACAACAGCATATTACAGAGGTCCGTGCCATACCACTCAACTGTCCGGATATTCGCAGAATGACTAGGGTCACCACCTGTCCCACTTTGCGAGTAACAGTCCCTCTGTAGGCAGTTGTGTCCTGTGAAAAAATCAAGACATAGCAAATGTCCTGAGAGTTTAGGACAATGTTATTTCCTAATTTACTTTAATAGTCGCATAAAACAGTTATTTTATATATGAATCCTCAATATGTTATGTGAAGTAGCATAAGCAATTCAAATGTTACTAGAATAAGCTATTATATGTACAAAAAAGGTTAAAGTTCTGTACTATGCACGGCTGTAGGTATGTTTTGTCCTGGAAAATCTGACATCTCTACAGAACATGTCCCACTTTGGGCAGTCAAAAAGGTGGCACCCCTAAGAATGACCACAGGTTCACCCCATAGTGTTGGTGTGTGCCTCCGACAATCTGCAACAGTGTGGTAAATAGCTGAGGACTGACGTCACTAAATATTGAGAAATATTTATTTATTTATTTATTTTAAATTTGTTAACCGGGAGAGTCCGACTGGATACATGTCCATTTTCAGCGGAGGCCCGGGGAGAAAAGCTCCAGGTACATAACAGACATATGAACATTGTTAATGCAAAAAAGGAAGATAGTTGAGTTCTAAATACAATATAAAGATACAGCACATCTTGGGAAAAAAATAACAGCAGCATATAAAAAAAAAACATAGGTCAGTTACAAAGGCGAGGCAGCTTGTTAAAAAGCGGTTAAGGATAGTGAGGTAAGAGAAGGGTAAATTATAGTGGTTAATCAGGTTTGGAACAGGGACATTGCCAGAGAGTATTGAGATGGGGTTTAAGCTTTTTTTTGAATTGTAGGAGTGAAGGTTCTGAGGTGAGCATGGTCGGTAGGGAGTTCCACATTTTACCTACAAAGTTTGAGAATAGAGAATCCCCAGCAGAATTATTGGCTTTGGTAGTTTGAGCTAAGATCTTATTGGAGGAGCATAAAGATTGCAGGTTAATATAGGGGTGAATGATGTTTTCCAGAGCTGGTGTTTTCTCTGGGTGATACAGTATCTGGTGAGCCATTTTGAGTTGGTTGAAATGGAGTTGGCTGGAAAACTCTAACCACCCTAGTTGCTTCAAGTTAGTGCAGTGGTGCTTTCTAAAGGTGGAATTTGTGGCAAATCTAGCTATGTGATTGTAACAAGAAGCAAGTTTGTTAAGGGTTGTCTTGTTTAGGTTTGTAAAAAGGGGAGAGGCATAGAAAAGAGTTGATAGTAGGTATGTGCTGGCAATTGTAATTTTAGCGTGAGGAGTGAGAAAGTGTTTTACTTTATAGAGAGAGACAAGCTTTTTATTGACGGTTTTGATGGTTAGATTGAAATGGAAGTCAAATTTAAGGGAGTTATCAGTGGTAACACCTAATAGCTTTGTGTGAGCTTCTGGTGATATAGTGATTCCATTGGAGGATGTAATAGAGAAGGTGGGGGGAAGAGTCTTGTTAGTGGGTGAGAAAGTAAGTAGTTTTGTTTTGTTGGGGTTGAGAACTAGTTGATGACTTGAGAACCATTTTTCTATTAGGTTGAAGGTGTCTTGGGTTGAAGCAGTGAGTTCTGCCAGGTTGGAGGCAGTGCTGATGATAGTCGAATCATCTGCATATTGAATGCATGTGGCATGGGGGGTGATTGTGGGCAGGTCATTAACAAAGATGGTGAAGAGAAGAGGGCCAAGAATAGATCCTTGGGGAATTCCAAGTGTAACAGGTAGGCATGTGGATAATTTGTCCTGCCATAGAACAGCCTGTTGCCTATTGGACAGGTAGGATTGGAACCATTTCAACGTGGAATTGCTGAGTGATAGTTTTTTTAATGTATGGAGGAGTTGAATGTGGTTCACCATATCAAAGGCCTTGGGGAGGTCTAAGAAAAGAGCAGATGATAGTTTATTATTGTTTCTGAAGTTATTGATGGTATTAGAAAAGGATAGCAGGGCTGATGTGGTACTGTGATTTGGCCTGAAGCCATGTTGGGAGTTGGCTAGAATTTTATTTTTGGTGAGGTGTTCCATCAGTTGTTTGTGGACACACTTTTCCATAATTTTGGCCAGGGGTGAGAGTATAGCTATAGGTCTGTAGTTGGTTAGCTCTAGTGAGCTACCACCTTTATGGAGAGTACTTAGCTTAATATCTTAATAACTTACTTAATATCCTGAGTATAAGACTCCACAACCTGCAGAAAAGTCATGCTAATGCAAAACCTAGCATTCTATCAATGTTCTAAGCTTGTAAGAGCAATCGTTAAAATGTGTCCCTAATTGTCCCCACATCATGTAGGTTTTGCACAGGTTCGGTGCTCTAAGAGGTTGAGAGGTATGGTCCGTACATATTTACAGGAACAGCCCTTCACACTTGTGTAATGTACAACTGCATACCTGTAGTCACTTCATGTCCAAAAATAATAATCCCCGTATGACTGTATAGAGGTAATAGTCAAATGTGAATGGGAACACCCCTCACCGTGGAGTATGGACTGTAACAACCCCACCCATAATATGTAATGCCAACAGAATAAGCTGCTGACAGGTGCCCAAACACCTGTGTCTATAAACACAGGTAAAACTTCAAAATAGGGAGATAATCCCTGTCCATATGCTTCATCTGACATTTGACCTCGGCCAGGGAAGTTCCATTCACCAGGTGGACAAACCTAAACCCAGATCACTACATGAACACCTGACAATCAAAGACCTGTATGTGGCTGGACTATATGCCTTGGTGTTCTGCATATCCTCAGAGTGATTAACAATGCAGCCAGAGTCCACAGCAGTAGGCAATAGGGAATGTATAATATGTAGTACCGCCTTTTTCCCAGCAGGAGAATGGATGCCTGTGTTGTAGGTAAAGCGGTGAGGCGTATGTTGATGTAGCTAAGTACTATGGGTATGCATATCAATGAGGGAGAACACCAATAGAATAGTGGTTCCGGTATCCGGCCAACGTGAATGCAGTCCCGGTTGATCTACAACCACTGCACATATAACTTGAAAGTGTAATGAAAGCGTTCGTGCTGTACACACATTTAAATATGTAAAGGTGAACGTGTGTTTCGCAGTAGTCCATAAACTGGAATACAGATATGTAACTGTTACGGTCAGAATTATGAAAGTTCACGTAAGCACAATTATCTATGAAACATATGTAACCCACAATAAGGATATGCAAGTGCGCCTGCGCATGTGTAATCCGCTCACAGAATAGAAAATGAATGGTGTTTTCCCAACGTTCTATGTACATGGCTCATACCTGTCAACCCCGTAAAGTATGAAACCGGACAAAGCCATGACAACAACTGGTACAAATAGGGACAATCCCCAGATATTGCCCTAACAAACATAGAAAGTGGATAGAATAACAGGTGTGTCATTAGCATGGATTCTCTGAAGGGTATGAAGTCGTAACCTGAAATGTTTGTCATTATTTACCAACATCAGTCTTTAATGATATGCCACTAACTTGCTAGATAGACCCAAGGTTATGAAAAACGGACCAAAGATAAGAGGCAAACAGTTGTACATGCAGCGGAAATCAGTACAGTTGAAAGGTATGATATGGAGATATATATACACATATATCCACAGATATAATCCAAAGCAAATTATGATATGAGGAATGTACAGACATATGTATATATGTATATATATATATATATATATATATATATATATATATATATATATATATATACACACACGATACATGAATAGATATATACACAACAAACATATGTCCCTGTACATATAACACATGTACATAAATAGGTCAAGGTATAGCTAATATGGATAGACAGACAGACATGCATGAAAGGAGAATACACCGATGGTTTCCAAACCATTACCCGGAAAGTACCAGTGTGACAGGGCCTGCAAGTTCTACACGTTAAACATGAATATAGGTGTCTTTTGCAGGACCCCAAAAATTGATCCTGTACGAAGTGCGAACCGTCATTGATGCAAAAGAAGTCACACCTGCAACTACGATATAGGTGTACATGCAACAGTAGCAGATGCAAGGGTAATAACACATGGGTCGATTGAATGTATGACGTACGAGTTGATATCCGCAGAGTGGGGAGTGCTCAGAAGTGTCCTCACACTTTAGTATTGCTCACATTAAACATGTCTAATGGGTACTGTGGAGGTGTGTCAGGTATGGGAATCATGGGTATGCAGAATTGGGCCAAGGTGTTGATTGGCACAGATCTATTAGGTACGCCTCATGGGAGTGATCAATATACCTATGTGGGTATAGCACATGCCTATATTCTCCAAAAAGGTGCAACCCATCTAATGGATATTGTGTAAACCATTGGGTGAAGACGTAGGGACCTATATCAGTGTCATGTAGGTGATTATCATGGATGGACATGCGTACGACCAAGATGGTAACCATACTTGCCAGAATGTCAGAATAAGACAGCTGGACTAAGGCATAGTACATGACAGACAAATAGGGACTATATTAAATATACCTCAGACAAAGTCAGAACGTTGATAGAATAATTGCGTAGTCAGGAATATGAATGTTATGAGAGTTAGTAATCATGAAATAGAAATGTCAGTCATGATTACCTAACCGCACAGTCCGTCATGGCTTGCCAGCAATCTACCAGAAAGGCAAATTATCATGACAAATGTAACAGAATCATAGGTCAGACCCCAGGGCATATACCCATAATGTGTACAGGTGAGAGGTATGAAGGTAACCCGTCCTAATGAAATGTACAGAACTAGTGATACTAGGTGGACAGGTGAGAAGAAAGACGTCAGAACAAATGACAAAACATGTACAAGTCATAAGCATGTTTGTCCACAAATGTGAATTACAACGTATGGCCTGTGAAAGTCAATGTGGAAGGTTAATAGACTCAAAAGGCATGTGTCCCTCAGGGTGTCATGCAGTGTCACCAATACAGTGTCCAGTCCCCCATACTCGTACGTGAGCTCTGCCACTGACGGAAAGCGCAAATACCGGTGTACACATAAGGTACATGATGGAATAATTAGTGTGGATAAGCACCTGTTGGCCTGTGTGAGGAATATAACCCTGTGGGTGGGTGTGTCCTGCAATAGGAATGTAATGGTAACTGGCCTGTGATAGCGCCATGTATTGTGTGTATTGGCGTAAGAAAATTAATGTCCAGTATCAGAAACATACCTCGCAACTGTACGAATGTGCAGATGTATACAGCATATGTGTGGTGTGTTACTCTCACAATCTGTACCTGTCTGCCAAATACCTGAGAATTGACGTCATTAAATAATGATAAACATATGTGTTTAAGACCCCAAATCCCATGTTAAATTCCAGATTTCCAAATCTATTATTTTGTTTAATGCACCTGTACCCGACTGTGTGCCAAGAACAAAATATGTAATCTTATGGACTCTCCTAGCTATTGCAAGGAAGAACATTACATCAAACTGGAAATCCAAAGCTTCTCCAACTTTTAAGCAATTCATGAATATGGTGTCAGCAGTATCACAATTGGAAATGAACACTATTAAAGGAAGAACTGAAAGAACTACATCATTATACGTATGGCAAAAGTAACTGAAATACTGGAGAATAATGACTGCAGCAGATTATAATCAGGAAACAATTGTATAGAAAGTCAATTATATGTCAACAATAGACACCCTTGTAAATACTTTATTTTGGTTTTAATGTTTGATATCTGTTTAGAGGTTTTAGCCTACCTTTTTAAATAATTTGTAAATACTTCATTGTCATAAATAACCTGCATTCATGTTTTCTTGTTTTTGGAAATGAATAAAAATATTAAAAAAAAAAATGAAAGGTCATACTAATGCAAAACCTATAATACTGTCAACTATCTATGTTTGTAAGAGCAATATGTAGAATCTTCCCCTATCTGTCCCCCCCATCATGTTAGGCTTTGTACAGATGTTTTGCACTAGGAGGTTGATAGGTATGATCAGAAACAGATACATGTCTGAGGAAACAGCATTATTGACCGCAAGATAACTCAGAAGGTATGAAAAGCGCTGCAGTAGGACATTCATCCGCAGGTATGTGCTGACATGTCAAATGACACAGCAGTCTACAGGAAGTACCTATAGGGTGTCACCTTTACTAATGATGACAGTGAGACATACCCACAGCCATGCATACACCACAAATAGACATAGCACACAGCGAAACCTACGCCATGATACACGAAGCCTCCGGCGTGTATGGATTGAGTTAGAGTACAGTGAGGAAAGATAACTGCCAGGCTATTCAGCAAACACCCGTAGGAGCATGCAAGACCGCCCGTAACACGAACATTGCACGGACAATGTTGGGATTTGCAACATACCCTATTTGTATGTGTAAGCTATGCAAATGATGTAATTATGCGATACATGAAACAGTAAGCTGTCCGTGCAAGAGCAGAGTTATGTGCAGAAATGTGCCCAGATGTTATGCGACTAACGTTTTGCAAGTTGCTAAACAGAGCAATGACAGCTGCAAATACAGTATGACTACAGTCGAAGAAGCATGCCAATGTCCAAGTCTAACACCAGTGGCGGCTTTGTCCATTGGATATCAATGAACCAGTAGTTGTCCTCCCCCGATCCCTGGTGTGAACGCGTAGAGCAGCGCCACGAGAACGTGCTGCACTTCAAAACAAGACATATGGATAATATACATACAAAATGTAGGTTTAGTTAGATGTTAGTACGCCATGCAGATGAATGTCAAGCTGGAGACAACATGGCTACTGCATACTGGTACTTATGTGTGGAAGTGCTCTGGCAGAGATGTAACGAAGCATTTGTAGGCAATGTGAGGCAAGTGAGGCTGAGGATAGTGAATCACAACATGTCATGCCATATGGGCCAAGCCACTACAGTGTAGTGTAGGTTAAGGGGACTATTAGAGTAGAAGATAGGTGACAACATGAGTGTGTATGTATAAAACACTGTAACCTCACCGGAGCAGTGTCACATGTGTGCTGTCAGTACTCAGTGGAAGAGGCGTGTCATGAGCTATCCTAGGGAATGTCAGGAGACTGACGGCGTACGCCATGGATACCACTGATGTGACCTGCAAACCTGCCCACAGTATGTCTGCCCCCATGAGCACCAGTAAGTCTGAGTAAGCATGTGTGCGCGTGTATTAGCCCATGTGTGCATGTGGAGTGTGGAAGAACAAGTAAGCTAGTGTACGAATGGTGAAGCCCATGTAATGTCGTGTATGCGTTTGTAAGCATGTATACATGTGTACTACACACATCACACACGTACTGCATACACAGACACACATGCTGCCAATACTACACACATCAGTGAAATGGCAAATGGATGGAGAATACATCATCAGAAATAACCATGCTGTAAACTATGCTACAGTGATGGTCATAGCTGCAATGCATCATGCCTCCTGAAGTACACCTGGAAGTAACACACAGTGTGTTAACAGCTTGCTAACATCAATACAGTGGTAGTAAAGCCACTGTGTGCAGCAGCACCAGGTTAGTCAGATCCTGCATCAATGTTACACATCACAGGTGGTAGCACAGGTGGCATCATATGCACAGGGTGTGGTGTTAACATGTCCAGAGCTGTCATAGAGCCATCCAATGTACACATAGGTGTGTGTGTGTGTGAGGGACAATGGTTATTGCATGGCCCAATGGTGGTGCAATGGATGTGTGTATGTGATAGCCATAGCTGTTTGTGGTAAGTGTGTGTGTCTGCATATACACAGGTACAACATGTGTCAGCCATATACAGGAGGTTGTGGGACAGTCACAGAACGTACCTGCCGGGCTGTAGAGATCAGCATTACTGGCCATGGACACCCCTCCATGCATCCAACACAACCCAGTCCTGCATCTGTCAATGTCTACACATCCAGTCCTGGGATCTGTACCACAACCTGTGGATAAACGTGCGTCTGTAATGTTAACCTGAGGTGCATAGAATTGACAGTTACTACAGACGGATATGAGCCATACTCACACTCCAATGTAATAACCACTGCTGACTGTTGCCGAGATCTGCATACGACCAGTCAAAGGTGCTGCACTAACATTGTTTCCAATGTGCGTGTAATAACCAGCAACACAATAACCGGTCACTACACATGTATAACCCATGATCACTACAGCACACAGTATGTGCACTATCACAGAGCCATAGCAGATGTACATACATCCAAGGTGCTCACGTACAGACAATGCAGCACAGTCAAGAGTGATAATCCCAACATACATATCTATATACAATATACATTTTATATATATATATATATATATATATATATATATATATATATATATATATATATATATATACATAGCTATATACATACATAAATATATATATATATATATATATATATATATATATATATATATACATACACACACACACACACACACACACACACAAACGTGGCAGGGTTAGGAGCAGAACATAAACGTAAGCACTGTACCACATGACAGCATTACGCAGTTACAAAATGCGCTACCATGATCAATGGATCACATGATTCACACAGGCACACATCTAGCCTGCAGACAGCAGCATCAAAGGCAAAGACGCCGCACGGATGTTATGGAGAGTGAATACTGTAAAAGCAATGTACTGTTGTCATGCAGCTGGAAACACACACACACACACACACACACACACACACACACACACACACTTGGCAGGGCTGGGAGTCGAACATACACCTAACTACCCTAACACACTACAGCATGACGCATTTACAGAATGAGCTACTGAGATTACTAAGCACAGTAGTGCCAGAGGCAGACATCTAGGTGTGTGTCATCATCCACAAAGGCAAAGACGTCGGTAGGAAACTGCTGTGGTGTGCAGCATCTAAAAGCAAGACTGAGTCCCCAGGCGGACGGGAGCATGTACGCAAACACACACACACACACACACACACACACACACACACACACACACACACACACACACACACTTGGCAGGGCTGGGAGTCAAACATACACCTAACTACCCTAACACACTACAGCATGACACATTTACAGAATGTGCTACCGAGATTACTAAGCACAGCAGTCCCAGAGGCAGACATCTAGGCGTGTGTCATCATCCGCACTGACAAGGACGCCGACAGGGATTGTATAGACAGTGGTCAGTCTGAAAGCATACAGACATATTACTGTCCCACGGTACACGTAGACAAACACACGGCAGTGGTGTGATCGTGGCAACGTAAGATGTACGGTGCACCACGACAACATGACATAGTCACGGGACGCCCCACAGACAGTACACCCTTCAAGATAGTCGACCAGTGTGTACTCCATAGGCATCCATCGTGACATTGAAAATGGACATCTGTTGGCTGGATGACCACCATGGCTATACAGGATGTCAACGGCCATGCACAGAAGGACATCACCGACACAAGGTGTCACTGGGCATGGCCACACGCTTAGTAATACACATCCATTCGGACTGTATTGTGTGTCGATCTACACAACAGTGTACTGGGCATGCTCACACACTTAGCAGTTGCAAAAGGCCGTCTTGCATGCGGACGGAGTCTCAACTCACAAGGGTTCAGTTGGGACTGTCATGTGTGTCCATCTACACAACAGCGTACTGGGCATGCTCACACACTTAGCAGTTGCAAAGGGCCGTCTTGCATGTGGATGTAGTCTCAACTCACAAGGGTTCAGTTGGGACTGTCATGTGTGTCCATCTACACAACAGCGTACTGGGCATGCTCACACACTTAGCATTTGCAAAGGGCCATCTTGCATGCGGACGGAGTCTCAACTCGCAAGGGCTCAGTTGGGACTGTCATGTGTGTCCATCTACACAACAGCGTACTGGGCATGCTCACACACTTAACAGTTGCAAAAAGCCGTCTTGCATGCGGACGGAGTCTAGACATGGAAGGGTACAGTAAGGCATAACTGTCCCCACGCACAGAGCGGTCACACACATGCAGTGACTAGCACATGCTCAGCTTCCATCACAGCTGTCACAGGTGCAGATCCCAGATGTACACACCGCAGTCTACACTGTAGCCCCCGAGACATCACCATGTCATTGCTGCAGCAGTACACAGCCATACATTACCACAACACCATGTGACACATGACCAGTGGACTGTACAGTGGTCTACAGCAACTGTGCAGGGTACACATGTACTGAAAGGGTTCCAACAGGTGTTATGCATTGCAAGTATACCACTATACATGACCAGGTCAGCTCAAGACATACCAGGGGCCCCGGGTGGTACACAGCTGTGACACATGAGTGTTGCTGTACACCAACGAACACGCATGTTTGGATATGTCAAATGTGTGATTGTAGTGGATGTGTGCATGGACCACACACAACACATATGGACATAGCTAAGCCTTTGCTGTCCCCTGTGCAGAACAGTGGCCTAAGCAATCATATGCACGCAGATGGAAGGTGGGTCCATGTCTGTTGAATGCTCACAGTACAGGAGGTAGCAATGTCGGAGGGCACATTCCCCTGTAGTAGTCGCTCATGACACCCGTGATATCATACCACAGTCCATGTGTCATGTATGTTAACACACATGTCCACCAATAGCAATGCATACAAACATGGCTACAGGAGACACATGTAGGACCAACAAACATGTACAATCTGTACTGTGCATGCAGCAACCATGCATGTGCAGTGGTCGATGTCCATACCACAGCTGTGCCCAACTACAACATGCAGTCGCAATGCAGCCCTATCATTGACACCTGTATATGGTGACATACAGACAGTACAGTTGGTTGTACATCCAGTATGGAGGGATCTGTGTACATAAAGTGGTGATCCACCTGTGTAGATGTATGTGTGCCAGGGATGGCTCACAGGTGTGTCACATGCCACCCTACCATGCCATGTGCAAACAGTACGCTATGTCACTGTTACTTGATGGTGATGACTTAACGCATACAAAGCGGTCAGGTGTAGCCAACTGTATGTCACGTAACACCTGTTTCACTGACATCCACCCATGTGCACATAGCCACACAATTGCCAGACATAGCGTTGGTACACATACTGCTGACAGTACCGCTGCATGTCTATGAAACAGATCATCATATGGCAGGTGTATGATTCCCAGCACTGTCATGTGTGTCCACTTGTGTGACCACACATGCCACATATGGTGGGGACTACGTCCCAGATGTAACACATCCCTGTACACCGTTGTACAGATCTGTACATACTGCAGTGTGGAAAGCATGAGGTCGGCAGGTGTGGTGCATCACACACATCGGCTATCCGTACATACATATCTGGTCACCACAGTGTGTCTGTGTATGTATGTATGGCTGTCTGGTGCTTGGTGTGAGGGTGTATGCTACCATACTGTGGAAACAGGATCACTAATCCCTCATGGTGATGCAGTCTACTACCCTGTTGATGCCATCGGTCCCAGCCATACTGGCTACCTGTGCATGTCCCTTCTCTGTGCCACATCGTGTGGGTGCAAAGTACTGCGAGGGTGATGGCCACATAGGCACGGGTCCACACATGAACACTATGGGGTGTGTTATAGTGCTGTAGACCCCGTGAATGTGGCCAAGTACCTGTTCTGTGACAGGGTATTACTGCTACATAGTGTGGCCTCATGCTATCAGGTGGCCTCTAACATCATCATTGGCCTGACCGCTGTGTACAACCCCTGCACCATGCCAACATACCTGTAATGTTTCTCGGTATGTATGTCACATCTCTGTCCGCTGTAGCCTGTTCAACTGACCACATGCTTCAGGTGCAGTATATGTGTGGACATCTGTGTCATGTTCGACTGTCCAACAGTCGGGTTGAGGGTGTGTTTAGCATGCTGATATTGCCATACATGCCTGTGAGAACTCCACAGTTACACATGGGGGACTGCAAACACTGCTTCCTGTAGGCACATGCCAGTACACCATAGGAGGGAACCAGGGCATTACCAACATGCTGTTACTGTTGTAACCGAGACACATACTGTGAACATATCACACTGCACCTGGACTACATGGTATGACTGGTGCATGTTGACAGTACACCACTGATGTCACATACACATCTCTCAGTATTCACACACATCCAATGCAACATACACATCCCTTAATATACATACACAAGTAATGTGAGATACACCTCTCACATCTCAGTATTCACACATGACCAATACAACATACACATCCCGCAATACGCATACACAAGTAATGTTAGATACACCTCTCACTATTCTGTTCACCCTGTGCATCAGACAATATGAGCATATCCCTGCACCGATGGTGCGGATGACAGGGATGTGGCACAGGCTTCATCATATGCACAGGGTGATACTGTTTGCCAGGGGCATAGGCTCCACCAATGGATGACATCATGTGTGCGGGTAATGGCCAGAGATTTGAATGGACATGTCTGTTCCATATGTATGTGGGTGTTGTGGAGCCCTACAGTTGTGTTTGCTGTGTGTGTGTATGTGTGCACACAGTTCTGTCATTTGTGAGGCCTACACAAGGGTATTATGGACAGCTCCAGAATGTACAGACCAGGTTGTACAGCTCACTGTGATCGGACATGGCCACAGGTCCTGTGCCTACCAGGGGTTGCATGGGCATTACCAGGCAGATGTACAGAATGGCTTCTGTCTGACGACACATGGCCACTGGAACCATGTCCCCGCCGGGAACGTCCAGGGCCATGTCCACGTGGCTTGCTGTGACCTGGTGTGGACATCGCAGCACCAGCTGCACTGCTACTGCTACCAGCACTATGGGAGCGGCCATGTGAGGTGGCACACTTGCGTTGACCTGCACTAGGTGGTGTAGCTGGCCTACGTCCATATGTCCTACGCCTCACCCCTACCAGATGTTCCAGCACAGACAGCTCACGCTTATGGATTGCCATGCCACGGTCAAGGATTCTGACCATGTCACCCAATCGCCTGTCCAGAACATCAGCAAGCTGCTGTTGAGTACCTGCCAATGTCTGGATGTTGTTGTTTAGGGTACTGATAGCAGCCCTCTGCAGCCTCTGTCCTTCTCTATTCTGCCGTTCGGCACGTGCCTGTGCCGCCATTACAATCTGGAACATGCGTCTGGTGATCCCAGCTGCTGCGCTATGTCCTACAGGTGCATGTCTGCCAGAGGTCCTCCCACGAGCAGCACCAGCCACATGCCTGTGTGGCACATCTGCAGTCAATATACTGCCACCATGGTGTGGAGACACACCTTCTGTAGCCACCACAAGTTTCTGTTCAACGCTAACAAATGATGACTGTCCTTCCTCAATGGCCACTGTAGATGCGGTATGTGTTGGCAGCTGAACTGTGTGTGGGGAAGAGGGGGACATAGCTGGGATGGCAACCGTTGGCACAGATTCTGCCCCTGACATCCCTGCCTGTACCTCGTGCATATGTTCATCACTGCTAGCATCTGTGGGGACACTATCAGACAGACCACAGGAGGGTAACGCACCTACATCACCTGTGAATGCAAAGAAATACTCTACATTACAATAGATACACTGACACACACGCACCGACACACACACACACACCGACACACACACACACACACACACACACACACACACACACACACACACACACACACACACACACACACACACACACACACACACACACACACACACACACACACACACACACACACACACACACACACACACACACACACACACACATACACACACCGACACACACACACACACATACACACACACACACACACACACACACACACACACACACAGACACACACACTGACACACCGACACACACACTGACACACCATGCATGTGAGATGACAGATGGCATGCAGCATGTTTGTGATACAGCTGACAGCATGCAGCTCAGACATCAATAGTGTTTGCAAGCATACCCCCTTGAATGCACACTACAGCAGGCAGGTGTCATATCATTATCCATGCAATTCACATGATCATGGTAGTATGCATGCATCCCTGTGATACACCATGTGGACCAGAACAGGATAACAGTACACATGGCTGACGTGACCTTGACATGTAATCTGCTGACATGGTCATTAACATGCATGCCTGACACAATGGTGTCATGACACATGTACAGCATTGTACTGGGAATCACATTGCAGTGTTGTCCATATGCCCTACAGAGAGAATGCATGTTGAGCAAATGTGCATGGGCATGGTAGGGGACTGGGCCATCTACATTGCTGTACAGTGTGATGTACAGACACTGTGCCATTGCATGGCATCATGAGGCATCTATATTGCTAAACAGTGCATGTTATGTACACATTGCATATCCAGAACTGCATGCATACCCATGACATACCTGTGGATTGTGACCTATGATGCTGAGCTGTATACACACCCAAACATGCTGTGTCATGTGTCGGGTCAACTGGAGGACATACAGATGACCCCCCTGCACGATAACTACAGAGTGTTAGCTGCCTGGCAACCATGTCCACACATAGCCGACCTGTCATGTCACGATTTCACACATGACATTGATGTACCACGCACACATGGTGCACATTTAACGGTGATGTCCTACGGCAGGAGGGAAAAGTACTTTTTCTGTGGCCTGGTGTCACTGTCAGTGGAATCTGTGAAGGTGACTACCGTCATGCTATGACAGAGACATCATGTTCAACACATCTTATGAGGTACATGTCACTGACACCTCCACTAGCTGTGCACAAGTGGTTATGATGTGCATCATACCACATCACCTGTACAATCGGACTAGTATGGCTGTACTTGGACCATGTGGGGACAAAGTGGGACAGGGTGTATCCACATCCCTTTTTCTGTGTGGCTACATGTCTCTAGCCATCCCCCATGGCCATGTGTGCACATGTGTTGGTCATGTATGTGATGGCCATCTATCACACATGTCTGTGTTGTCCCATATGACATACACCCATGGATGTTGGTTATGTCACCATCCACAGGGCTATGCAGACAACAGGTGTATGTGTGGTATGTGGGGTATGGGTTATGGGGAATTGTGACAATATTGCAACCAAAACGCTACGTGTCTCGGACATGTCGGATGGAACATCACAATGTGTGAAATCTTTACAGGGGCATATAACACAATAGTGATGCCTGTGGTCTGCCCATATCACAGCTCACTGTGCGGTACTGGTTTGTGTACCACACATTCTGTTCCACTGTATAGTACATATGCCTCCATTGTAGAACACCTCCACCGTTGTATGCACAGATGGACACACATGTAGCAATGACAAATACTGTAGTTTCATGTCTGTGTATCATTTCAGTTGTATATATTGCACATAGGTGGCCTGTGTGGATGATGGGTGATGCAACCTGTATATCCATGTATTAACTGGCCACATGGCGACTAGATCTATGCTTTGACATGCCTGATACTGATGATAGACTCACCTGCAATGGACTCTTGTCTGTGCGGCATGCCAGAGGTACCTGTATAGGGTGACAGAGCAGTATGAACATTATCCATGACCGTATGACAGCCACAGGGTGCACAGTGCAGGTTAACACATTTGCCTGTACAATAGCATATAGTCAGCACATGTGTGCATACCATACCTCTCAACCTCTTAGAACAATAAATGTGGACAAAGCCTACTATGATGGGGGACATATAGGGACAACTGTGACATATTGCTCTTACTAACCTGGATATTTGATAGACCAATAGGTTTGCATGCACATGGGTTTGCAACGGAATGTGCAGTCATAAACACAACTGTATGTCATCATTTAATGACTCCATTCATCAGCTATTTGTCAGAAAGGGACAGATATTAAGGGGAACACACCGACAATATGAGGCAGACATCTGGGCATCCTGCAATTACCTGTACAGTTCGGCGGTATGGTGCATACACAGGGTAGCATAAAGCATGTGTGTCCACATACCTTGCATATGTTGTTACATTACATGATGTACACTGACACATGCACATACGTGGGATATACTGGCCATATGTTCAGTACTGACTTACCAGGCAACTCCAGGCTCATTGGTTGGGAGACACCCACCTCCATGATGGCAGCTACTGTTTGTGGGGGCTGTTCCGAGGGTGGTCCCAGACTGGCCAGTAGCTCCTCCGTGTGTGTGAGTGGAGGCTGGGTTGGTGGCCCACCATCCGTACTACCTTGTTCTCTGGCGATTGCAGTGGCACGCTGTTTTGCATGACGTATGAGGTCCGTGCAGTGTCTGCGCACCTGCAGGTAGGTGCGGTTGTGGCCGCCCACAGGTCATCCCGCTGCTGTGCATGCTGTGGCACATGGCTAAATAACGCCTAGTAGTTCTCATGGAGGTACGGTATTACAACATCATCCTCCTGTCGGCTATATGCTGGTAGGCGTGTACGGGGCATTATCTGTAAGACATGATGAAGGTGTCAGGTCACATTTACAGACATGTACAGTGATACTGCTGCACATACATTCTAGTACATTCACACAGTTATCTTTGCAAATCAACATGATGCTAACACGACTGGCATGTATGTGTCCCACACATGTAACACCCAGTATGCATTAGATATTATCCCCATATATGTGTGTCACCTCATTAGTGTTCCTACTGCATGTGACGTCAGTCTCCATGTGGACATGTCTGTTTGGATGCACTGGTGTTCTTACCGATCTACCCATGCCTGGTGTATCCATGGCAATGCAGCTGACCTAGATGCTGTGGATATGTCACATATCAACACAGACACAGCCTTACTGGACTCGGTCAGTGACAATGCACCAAGTACGCATGGAAACCTGTACATGCATCTGTTTTTCCATAGACATCTACAATACACAGCTGTTCAACATCCTGCCATGGATCACCTGTGTTGCACATGTGATAGACATGGGACAATGGCTAGTCGGACGTCCCTCGCAGGTAAGGTTATTGGCTATAGCATGTACGGGCTGGGTTTCCTAGCTGTATCCGACACCCATTATGCCACCAGAGAGGCATCAGTGACACATTACTGATCCAGACAGATGATACTACATCTACAATATGGCCATCACACTATGTATGGCAGGGGTGATATGTGCAGCTATGTGGACAGGGCTGCATGGTATGGCGGGAGTATGTCACAGGTATGGTACAGGGATCTATCCAGCATGTGGTCATCCTAGTCATAGGACGGTGGTTGTCCATGATGTATGTCTTTCAGATCAGGCTATGGACATGTAGCATGTCTAACAGAATAGTGTCGCATATGTCTGTATGCAAGGTAGATAGCATGCTGCATACTGGAGGTGAGTATTGTGGAGGCTGGAATCGGCCATCCATGCATGGGCCCTACCACTGGAGGGTGATGTGTATTCCAATATTGGTCACACGGGTGCTGTGTATGCCTGTCCAATGATCTCCGTGCACATGGATACCACCCTGTCATGTCATGGGTACCTCGGATGACTACTAAAGGGCCAGGGAGATGTCTCCAGCTCAGGGAGGTGTACTACACTACACCATCCCTAACACAGTGTCCATACTGTTGACCACAGCCTAGATGTTTCCTAATGGGTACGGGGGTATTCCCCTACTGATGTCATTGCTGATATCATCCACCAGAATTTGCACATATGTCACACACATCACACACACAGCCCATTCTGTAGGATGTTCACAACACTGTGACAACAACTGCCCATAGGTCATGGCCATTCACATCATCACATGCACAGATGGCTGACATTTCTCTGTGTGGTATGGGCTACAATGCAGGTGGGGTACAACACATTAACCCTGGTTTACTGTAGTGGACACTGTGTGATATGCACATGTCACTGTAGCACCTTTGGTAGTTGTGAGTCTGTCAACAGGCCACTAGTAGAACACTCCTGTGACATACACAGGCATCTGTAGCCGAACATCCGTACTGTCTTGTACATCTGTACTGCTAACATCTACATTGATAATGGTTCATGAACCTGCAGACCATACCCGGCAGTGTTCTGATGCGGTGCCACCAATCATGACTGTTGTCAACACATGTGGGTTGATAGTATACAACAGCTTATCTGTAATGTGTGGGCATGCTCAGCACGTGTTCAGAGCTTCTTGGCACGTTATGAGCTACTGCTTAGTTTAGCACCCATTTCACACCAGTCCTCAAAGGTACACTGTCTGTCCATACATTTCCAGCTTGATAACTGTACAACAGCTGTCGTACACACATCACTCACTTACCTCGTGAGACATGGTGGTTTCTACGGCCTGTCCACCTGCCACGTACCACTTATATACAGGCATGTCCAACTGGCACGTACCAGTGCTATTGTCTGTCACTATGATGACTATGTTGTACATGTGGCAATAGAGCTATTCTCATGTCCACAGTCAATGCACACCTCCCAACATACAACAGTACAGCCTGTCGGGGATGCACATATGCAGCCCTGCTGGGTGTTATACTGTCACCAACCCTGACTGCACCTGACAGTCATATGGGGTTGTGCAACATTGGCAACGCACCCCGCACATCACATGGTCCCACATGATCACCACCACAGATCACACATATGGAGACACCTTGTACAGTACCCCTCCATACTCTGTGTGGGCACTGACAACAGCCCACATTGCCAAACACAACCACACCAACCTATAGCCCACAGACACGTGTGCGAATCACATGCAGCCAATAGGGTGTCAGAATATACTCAACACACATGTCTTAGGTGACTGTCGGCAGTCACACTCCTGTTCCACTCAGCAGGCCACACAAGGCGATAGTCACTTACATCCTGCTGTCCAGTAACTGGTTTTGCAACATAACCTATGCACACATGCCACAAGTCAGCAGGTACGGTGTGACTCCCCTTCCATGTTTGTGTGACAGGCGTTGTCACTCAGGGCACAGACTACGTGTGCAGGGACATGCAATAGCCCGCCAGTGTTGTCGCCCTGCTGGTGTGGTCCATGCCCTGGGAAGCATTTTGCGTTCATAAGGACCTGTTACCACTGTACTACGAATGACTGTGTCACTCCCAACAGTTGTCCCTGCTTCTGCTGTCATTCCACAGGCATCTACTATACGTCCACTTTGACAGATCCGGCCAAACAACATGATGCTGTGGCACAATTGACCTGCACCTGTCAGCTCTGGGAGTATGGATCACATGTTGGTCTCTTGCTGCTTTTATACTGCCTGTCTTGCACAGTGCCCAATAACAGTCACCACCAGAACGGGAACAGGCTAGTGAAGCATGTGGTCATGTCACACAATGCTTGACATCATCCTCTGTGATGCACGCAGGCAAGGCACACCTGATACTGCACCACTGCAATATCACTGCAGTGACTGGGACCTACCTCTTGGCTCTGCAGAGCACACCTGCAATGACTGGGTATAGATAGACCGTACCTTTCAGGCACGTACCTGGACTGGCACACCCACAGCTGAGGTGTCCCCATATTCCACTGTGTTGTACACACATCCCGGCTGGTTACTTCGCACAATGCATCACAGGTGCTCCACATGCATATGACTGTGTCCGGAACTACTGCTGTTACTAATGTGAGACTGACAATAACCCACACCTAACTGTGATAGCCGCACATGCACTGACACATTAGGCGTACACTGTGTGTGTCATAACCTCCGCTCAGCTGGTTCGACCCATACACCACCTCCAAGACTAACAGTATCTTTGACATGGACACTACCAACATGTGACTGCTGTTCGACACCTGCGGTTGTCCCCTCATTGGTCAAATCCAAACATTTGCTACCCACCCTTGTTAGCCACATACTGGCACCACACACTTCATGGCATACCCAGTAGACGAGTACTACAACACCAACTACAGATGTCGTATGACAGCGGTAGTTGTCATGACACACGTGTAGGTGGACAATGCACATGCAAACGCTGAGACATACCCCAGTGCACTTCAATAGCACGTACATGACAACGTGGTTCATGCTATTCCACACAGAGCCATGCAGGTATACACCAGAATACAGACGACACTCTGGGGGTGCAGTCCCACAGACATACTTTACAACAACAGGTGGGGGCTGTTACACAGTGGTGCACATTCCCATGGGTGGGGTGACTCACTGGTCAGCCTCGGTAGGGCCACAGGATCCCATATCACATGCACCATAACTAGCTACATACACATTACTGCGACACATTCCGAAATGTACCACAAGGCATTTTGGTGGTATGTCAGTAGTCATATGCAATACCCACATCTGCTCACACATACAACTGTCACTCTGGAACATGACAGTAACAGGTGATGTTGGCAGCATCCTGTCTGATGGCTTCATTGCTAACATTACACCCTCTCACTCCCTACAGAGCCACATTCCTTGCAGGTACATTGCGGTGTACCTGCAGTCACACCTACACAGTACTGACCTGCACTCTATATGTCCTAGGACACAGGCCCCTAGTCACCCTGCAATATCCCAGGCTGTGATGTCCACAGAACTCTGAACAGCATTTCTCCCCACTGGGACACCATATTCAGTAATAGCCTTGTACCAGACATTGTGGCCCCTGACTGGCACACAGCGACTGTAACACTCCTCACAGGTGGCACCACACTGCATGACTGGGACTATTGCCCTACACACCTCACTGGTCTGTTATGCACAGCTATAGGGCACATCATCATGGACATCATTTGTCGAGTCTCTGTTGTGCCCCAGTCCTTTGATGCGAGCTGGGTTGGTCTTGTTGGGGCAACAGCATGCTTCCTACACCTGTTGAACACCTTTCCTACAGTCGCCAGAGTTGTTGATGATGACACGGGTGTCCACACAGCCTTTTTTGTCCTCTCGCTGCCATTCAGCACCGTTCTCCATTCTGGTATTGACTACATACACATCCACCTGCACATCACAACATATGTCTCCGGATGTTATGCAATGTGGCTAATGGATGGGATACACACACTGAGGGTGGCATACCAAATCACATACTGCAGTCCAATTACATTTGGCTTACCATAGTCCTCAGTCATGGGGCCCTCATGTTCGGTATATGCTTCCCTGAGGTACAGGCTACCACTGAGGGGACTTCCCTGCCTAGCTTTACAGACCACTGCATACCCAGTGCTGTTGTTGCTCCACCAGCTGATACAGACCCCATCCATATGGGTGCCACTGTGACAGATACCGATATGAACATCATGGCCTCTACATGCATGACACTTGGTGTGAACATCACCTTTGCAGTACACCATCCTCCCACTGGTTATCACATAGGTGTTATTCCCCTACATACATGTTGCATTGTACATGTGTGTAAGACACATGTATGTCGCACACTCTCCTGTGATTACCACATTCCACTGTGGCATGGATATCCTTCTACGTGTTCACACATATCTGTCCTGGGTGTGTAGCTGGTACATAGGGACCCATTGTACCTCTGAACACTGGACGTATACACACATCCATGGGTATAACACCCCACGTAGGGTGTACCTTACACAACAGCTTTACATACCCCAACATTAAAATGCCATGATGTTTATTGAGCTAAACCTGGTGACGTATGCTGCTTATGTACAGACACCACATCTGTACACATTTGCAGACTACATACTCAGGGGTGACGTCTGCTGCAAAGACAGGGCCCATGTCTGCAAATATGTTTATGGATATACTCCGCATACACGACATACACAATAGCCACTATGACCATGATGCTCATGGATATGTGCACACACGCAACTGTGTGTGGCATGTGCTTGGGGGTTGCATTCCCAGACCGGACACTCACCATGCTTTGGGACATGTTTCCCATGTACATGCATGGAGAGTCAGTAGCAGTGTTCATGTGATACCTCGCTTGCTGGATGGTGGACACATGTACGCTAGGGATCACTGCAGTGGCTGTACTGTGCAGTGATGCAGGTTACACATGGCTCTTCTGTTCACAGGACACTACCCTGGAGAGGTGCCACTGGTGTGCACACTGTAGTTGTTGTTACACATTGACTTGCCAGACTGCATGGTATACCACTATGAACCTGTGCAGCTATTACATGTCCTTTGTGCATGGTTACTGGTATAGCCCTTCGAGTTAGATTGGCTGTCAAGCTATTACAATGTCCCATGACTATGGGCCATATGTCTACTGTTATTGTACACGCCAGTCATGTTCATGTTTGTCTGTCACATCTCTTCTGCTATTCTAGTATGGGAGTAATGTTTGTGTCCTTTGCAAATGCACAGAGTGGAGTACATAGTTATTTCATCATAACTGTTTATACATATCTTAATTACATAGTGCTCACATCACTATATGATACCTTTGTTATGCATCATATGCCTGTTCTCCTGTGTAACATATCTGATGTAGCAATCTACTGTACTGTACATTACACATGTTTTATATGGTATCCCATAATTCAACCATTACTTGCACAGAGGATCCACCTTAGACATGTCATTGACGTTATATGCCCAGACACATGCGTACTGTTACAGTATATCTACATATACTATCCCCTGCTATGGCATGTACTTATTGGACATACCCTGCCACTGACAGCGGGTCGTATGACATTGTTCTGTTTAATGCCGTCATGTTGCATCTCATGTGGTGTCTGTGCTGTTTACTGTGTGGCCCACTGCTGGACGCACATCTTCTACAAGCATTGGTACGATCAGCGAGACATCACTACATAAATACCATTCCCCACTTTATGCATGGTTGACACTGTTAATTACTGCAAACCAGGCTATGCATACACTGATATTACGTAATTCAGAACATACTATACATACAGTTAGTGTTATACATACCTTGATATCGTTCTGGTGTTTTGTCTCTATCTCGCTCCTCTGTATCACTCTTTCAACTGTTATACGGTATGAGCATACAGTTTGCATATCTGGCAAGTCATCCTTATATACGTCTATACCTGCAACATGTGGTTTACTGCCACCGATTGGTGGTCCAGTGTGACTAATTATGTGCACTTCAGCTGTGCAGCTACTCCATTCACCAATTACACGGCAGCAGTGGGGTATAATTGAATTCTCCACCCGGGCGTTGGCCATTTGCCCTGCCTTCGGGGAGACTGCCCTGTATTGTGTTTTGTTGTGTGTAATTGCAACTGCTTTGTGTAGAGCCAAGTCTATTTTGGGGTCATGTCCCCCGTGGATTATGTGTGATTCTACCTGTGACTGTACCTTTCATCCCACCCGTCTGATAAAGGACTATTGCAAACACCTGTAACATCGCCATTTGTTCCGTTATACGACGGATACAATTTTGCATGGTACCTTTAAATGTCTCTCTCAAGGTATGTCAACGGTTCAGCAGATATAATTGACTAACTAGATGTTTGGGCTGTGGTTACGGTCTCTATTGCTATTGTTTATAGTGTGGGGGATGTAGGCGGGTGTACGTAGCATATATGGTTTTGTGGGGCTTGCATTTCTACATAGTCCATATATATGTATGTGGGCCCCTTCCCTAATTACAGTGCTATCACTTAATAGACTTCTATTACGGGAATTTACTGTGGGCCATTGTTAATTGGTTTCAATATGGTATGCAGGTGCGGTTGATACTTCCATACCTCTGGATGTACGGCGATATGTGCAGAGATATTTGTAAATGAATGCTATCCCGTGTATGTCTGCCCCAGATATTTGCAGTCATTGCAGTGGTGTTGGTGTCAGACCCTCTGTCACATGGCTTGCCACCTTTTCATATGGCCATAGTTGGACACCTGCGGGTCACACAGTGGTGTTTACAGGCTGACATATGGCCATGGTCAGTACACAGGATAGCACATACTTTTATCCTCATTACAAACCTATTGTTCTTGGTCCTTCACTACTTATCAGTTTGCATGTAACATTTCCATTTCTTACATACAGGCACGAGTATTTCTGCAACTATTGCATATTATGTGGGACATACTAATGTCCTACACTCACGGACAGTTGCCCTTTCTAATGTTTCATGTCAGGACACACCTGCCCAGGGGGGGCTGTCCCTCCCAATGTGGGACAGGTGTTTACCGCATGCCTACGGATAGCTATACCCGCACCTACCGTAGTCATCTACCTCTGAGTTGCCACCTACAGACACACTATGCGGACACACACGACACACTTTAGTCACACAGGAACACACATGGCACCCTCATCACACGCATACACAGGCTACATCACACACAACCACAGTTGTACACGGTACCTACGTGGTCCGCACCGCCGACAGCGGTGACTACATGTCCTTACTATCATCCTATTGCTCGCGGTTCTACTGTTCCAGTACTGTGTTTTTTCTGTCTTTCATCCTCCTGGTTACGTGTGTCAGTGTGTGACACGTTCCATAGTTGGCGGTATCCTGTTTATTTGTACCTCAAAGGTGTTTAGAATGTCGTCGACCTATCTATATATTTGCAGATGCCAGTGACCCCTTGTATATCGACATATATCACACTATCGCCCTTTCTATCTGTATTATATGTGTGTATATATACATATCTCGGACAGGAGTGGTGACAAGCACACTATGCCTTTCATTGTGTGTTTGTCAGTGTATACTGTGTTTCTCAGACTCCGCACGTTTGTGGCTGTACCTGTCGCATTACACGCCTGACATAGGTTAAGATTAACTCACATCCCACTTTGCGAGGGACAATCCCTCTTTGTGCAGTTGTGTCCTGTGAAATATTTGTGAACATAGCAAATGTCCTGCGACTTTGGGACAAACATATTCTCTATAGTTTATGTCATTGTTGCATGACACACTTATTCTGTATCTGACCCACCTACATGTTACAGGAAACAGAACACGTACCTGCGACCATTACTAAACTATAAGCTTTTTTATCTATGCAAAACACTGTTGTTCTGGTTTTCATCCTGGCCGGGTGTGTGTCATCCCTCTGACATCTGGCGTATGTCCCACATTGGTAATTTGAACTGTGGCAACCCTACCGTACGTACATCTTGCCTAGCAATAGTGTTGGGTGATTGTGTACATGACTGCCTGTTCCACTCCTTGCAGTGGTCATTTTACCCTTCAGAGCAGGTGCTATTTGTTCAGGGATGACTAATGCTGGTGTCACCTGTTCTGTACATCATTGACCATGATCTGCGTAGTGGTCGGTGACACTTATCCCTGTTTCATGCATATCCGTATAGTCGTATTTAAACATCGCTTACCAGCTGTGGGCAATGCTTATTCCCGCTAACGTGTGCTACACATATTCTGATGACCTGCATCCGGACTGCATTACCCGTGCCGTCATGTTACATCCCTTGCGGGACATGGGACCGGGAACATGCATGACAGTCACTGCATGTACCACTTGGACATCTGCGGGTTGTACACGAATTATGTAAATTTGTATGTGCAATACACTACAGCAGTTACTCCACACTATACTCACATGGATGACTCTGTTAGTTTACAACTTGATGGGTCCAGTTAATGGTATGTCCATGTGATGTTTACTGGCTGTACTCCAGCACTGGGTATGTATATCACAATTAGGTACACCCGATAATTTGCTACACCTTCATACGACCGTGGATGCAGCATGCCGGGGTGACTACTGCCTGTCATGGGTACATCCCCTGCCTTGACACTACATCCATGATTACATTTTGTGGAGCCCCTCAGTAATGTGGTGGGTAATCCGTGATGACTGTGTGTAAGACAGTGCTTACACACATGTGCTCCCGTGATTGCTTCTGCTCCAGTACGCGACAGTTGCTTACTCGATGTTGTGGCGACGAGTGTCACTGTTTGCCCCATTTGGTGTTTTGCCTCTGACAATCGGGCGTGTACCTACCGATGTACCTGGGAACCTATACACACAGCACCGACAGATGCTGATGGGCGCATCTACTGTTCAGGTGTTGACAGTTCCATGTTCCCATGGCTGTTGCGTGTACAATGTTTGAGGGCTGCCTATTTAGGATTCCACAGTGGGCCACCTATACATCACAATTTACAGGTAGTCATGTTTGTGTGCCATCCATGTTACTGTGTGCAGGTGGGGAGGGGTGTCAGTCCATGGGAGCCTACACTGTCAAGGTATGTGCTATACGTTCCCTCTTTGCCAAGGCGTAGGCATATTGGGCATGCCTCCGTCTGCCTACTGGGGCTGGCACAGTGTGTCCGTGGTCTGGATCCCTCTGTGCCTGTGTTGGCCTTGGCACTTGCAGTGGGCTGTGAGGCCCTCCCCCATTATGACCCTGCTGCAGCTGTTTCTGCAGGATCACATTATGTAGCATGGCACATACTATGAAGATGTGGGCACACGTGCCTGGAGAGTACTGCAAGGCTCCACCAGATGTGTCCAAGCACCGGAACTGTGATTTCAGCATCCCAAACACATGCTCTAGGATGATTCTGGTTTGTGTGTGTGCCTCATTATGGCGTTCTTGCATTGGTGTGTGTGCATTTCTGATGGGGGTCATCATCCACGGCTCCAGTGCATAGCCAGCATCGCCCACAAGGTGACCTTGTTGGATGTCCCCCCTGACAAATACCTGATACAGCTGTGAGGCATGCCAGATATGGGAGTCATGGTAGCTTCCAGGGCTGCCAGCACACACATCCATGATAATGCCCTGGGCATTGCACACAATCTGGCAGTTGATGGAGTGGAATCCCTTGCGGTTTATGTAGTGCCTACCATACTCACCGGGTGGTGACTTAATTTGTATGTGCATGCATTCTATCGCACCCAGTACCTCCGGGTAGTTTGCCACACGGTGGAAGTCATGCATATTGCTGGCCAACTTCTCCTGAGTTCAGGGGAAGTGTATATGCTCATTGGCATGTGGTAACATGGCATCCAGGAAATGGTGTAGTACCCTGGATGCTGATGTCTGTGAGATCCCCATTATATCTCCAGTCGGCCTTTGAAAGGTACCTGTGGCTAGTATTCACAAGCTTACACATACCTTCGTGTCCACTGGGATGGGTTCCCCTCTGTTGTTTCTGGTTCTCAGGCATGGCCGGCACAGCTCTACTATTTGCTGTAAGATGTCCCTGTCCACCCTGTAACGCTCTACTATCTCCAGATCATGTAGCCCCTGGTAGGTTACCCTTGGTCTGAACACTCGTCTCCTCCTCCGAGGCCTACGGTGGTTGTTGGCATCATCCTCCACAACACCGTTGGTCTGTAAATCATGCTGATGAATCACAGCTATGGCAGCTCCCAACATGTACATTTTAAAAGTTTCCCGTCTGTTTACACCTATGGTGCAGTGTTTGGGAATACACAGGTGTGTGTTGGGTGCTTTCACACTTTATACTGTTCTGCTGTAAACACTGATGATGTTATAGGGTGTGTATGTACGATCGTGGCTACAGGGTATTTTCTGTGTTTTATTTACGAAACCGCTATTGTGCTGCCTTTGTTGTTGCATTACATTTGGATGCCGTGAATTACCTCCTGCCCTTCCGTTTACATTTGTGCACTTTACACCTACCATTTGCTGGCATGCATCCAGCTGCCTGCTTTCATTTGTACTTTCCTAGACCTGGCTTATCTTGCGTAATGTGTGCTATTGCCGATCTACTGTGGGTTTGCTTTGCTTTTCTCCTGTCTTTGCATTCCAGGTCCTCCACACCTTTCTTTGCAATCCTATGCCTCCCCTATCCTGTTTTGCAGGTTTCTGCATGCAGGCTTGTCTACTGCCGTCGATTGGCCGCTGTGTGTTGATTGGTGTTAATTGCTCATTACTACGCCAATTGCCCTGCTTCGGCATTTCCTTCTTTTCTTCCCATGACCTTCCTGTTTGTACTATTGTTCACGGCGCGTGCATCCGCTTACCGGGTTTCGGGCACGAGTTCATCCCCGTACACATGCGCTTTCGGGCACCATGTGTGCTCTCAGCTAAACGGTTCTATACCCTCCTCCCCACCCCTGTCCTTCAGCTTTGCTTAGCAATGGCCAGGCCAGATTTGCATTGCTCCAATGTGCTTACTGATACGGTGGCACACCCCTCTGCTGATGTCATGTATCACCTTTGATACACTCCTCGGTGTTATAGCGCTGCACCATCAGGTACATCCTTAATCTGGCGGGACGTTTGCGATTCAGTATTACATGCCTCATTTGCATGGCTTTGACTACTAATTCATAGTTACAGTGCCGAACACTGTCGCGGGCCTCTGGCAACCCTTGCGCCTTGCTTGTGGTGTGCCATGCCTACCATTGCATATTATGGTGCAATCCTGATTTGTCTTTCATTGCGATTTTCTGCCATTTTTATATATTTCCTTTATATTCCTGTTTGCACACACATGCCCTGTGGTTGTACTGTGCGTTACTGTGGACATGACATTAAATGTTGTTTTTTAGGTGTTGTGCATCTTTTCTTGTGTCATTGGCAGTGTATTTCTCCATTGGCATATGTTGACTTTGTAATACATGTGTGTGGTCCGCTTACATAACTCCGATGTTCTGTTTGGGAAAATGTAAACCATGTTTTTTGGTTTACATTTCCATGGGCTTGCGCTACGCCTGCACCACTTTGTGAATTGCTGTATGCCTTCATTAGCATGATGCGACACTGCGCATGGGGTGATTTGCATACCTATGGCAAGGGCTGCATAGCTCTGGCGTACGCCGGTAGTGCATGTGGGATTGGTTCGTACCTGAATCGCTCGGCGGACATATTTGGCGTTATGCCGCCTACTCTACACCAGCTCCTGGCGCAAGCTTTATGAATCCAGGGGTAGGTCTGTATGTGTTGTTATTTTTTGTTGGTTCTCCATAATTATCAAATCACAGTAGTAGATTTAATTTTCTAACAAATAACTTCAAATCAAAGTTTTAGATGCACAGTCTCTTCTTGCTGGCACAAAAGTAAGCCCTTTAGGGATAACATTAGCATGGGCTGAAGTAATGTGTTTTGTTGAATAGTTATACACCTTAGAGTCTCTGTCATCATTCAATACTATATTCAATGCTATATGTTCATCACAGTTATCTAAATCTAAACTAACCGTTAATTCTGATTGTAGTAATTCTTCTGCTTCACTCCCTGCCTCTGATAAACTTCATTCTGGTCGTACTGCTCCCCTTTGTTCTGCTGCTGCTGGTAGTTCTTTATTTACTCTGATCTGTGCACTGTCTCTTGTTCTAAAAAAAGGCTGTATATGTGTTCTGACCTCCATTTGTAGCTTCTGATGATGTAGGTTGGTGACACTTATCTACCTATTCAGTTGGTCAGAACTCCACAATTACCATACATACCAGGTGGCTGGGGATATGCTACACCTTTCCCATAATCATCCATATCCCTTTTAAATTTACAAATCTTTCTTTGTAAAATGGTGTTTATATACATATATATATATATATATATATATATATATATATATATATATATATATATATATATATATATATATATATATAAATATATATATATATGTGTGTGTGTGTGTGTGTGTGTGTGTGTGTGCGTGTGTTTTAATGTGACTTTGGCAATTATTGTCTTTTTTTTGGCACAGAGATCTGCGAAGGATGTAATCAACAATATATTTATAATTGCTGGGCTTGAGAATTATTGTGGGTAAAAATAACTGACTCTGCTAAGGTGATGAAGTTATAAAAGTTAGTATGTATTCACAGAACTAATGTTTATTTGTGTAAGCAAATCTGAATAATTTACTGCGGTCATTTTGTCACAATTAGACATGTGACATACACAATAAAGTGGCCATAATTATTGAGCAAAGATGTTGGTGGATTATAATGACAGTGGTTTGAGTGACCTTTTATGGATGAAATGTTCTAAAATGGGTATTTTTGTCATTGGTTCACATATTTTATTTCACTCCTTGAAAAAAATATTCAAAACTACAGTACAAGTGACATTTTTATGGCTGAAATGTTTCTGGGTACAATTATTATTAATTCATACAGTTGGTTTCACTGCTTACTGGAAATGAAATATTCAAAACTACAAATCTAAAACCTACTGTAACAAATGTTGCTGTATTAAAAAAAGAAATATAATGTTAAACCATCAGGAAGATGAATCAAAGACCATATGCATTTATGCATGCTCCTAAAATTGCCTGTGGGGAGAACCATGGTTTCAAAAAACCCAGTGTCCAGGGAACACCTAATCTGCCACCAGCCAAATGTATTTTCAGTGAATGTGAGGTTCAATACATTTTCGATGAATGTGAGTTTTGAGGGAAGAAAAGTTTACTGTTACACAAGTTAAGTCTTTTTTCATCATGAGAATGATTTGTTTAGCAAATGGACATTAGTGTTTGTGCTATACAATTTGAAATACATTTTTAAGTTAAATCCAAATCTCTGTAATCATTGGAAGATTAAAGAAGAAAATTGTATGCACACTGACAGGTTTGAACAGTCTTCATGGTAAATGGTGAGAGCCAAGTAAATGGATACTGGAATGACTGTCTGGCAAGGGACCCTGGTTCATTATGATGCCTAGGGCCCCATTTGACAATGATCAGGCTTGGTAGTGTACCCACAACTCCAATATTTGGCACATGAGTGACTTGTATCAATTTGGGGTAATTTTCCACTGGGTCATCTTACTGACAATGACGAATATGCCCTGGAGTTGTTGCTAATAAAAGTTATTAGATATCCACAGACCATGGCAGAGAATGCATTCAATGCTGCCCTGTCACAGACCTGAGTTATTATTAATCATGTGTTTGGACTGCTTCTCTGAAAAGGTCTATTGTGCAATAGATAAATAGAAGATGGCAAACTTTAGTAAATATGTAGTACAATGAGTAATGATTGTCAAATTTATTTACAATAATGGAGACAAGACAGCTAATCACTCATAAAGTTAGTAACAGATTCATATAAAAGTTTCATGAGGAATGTAGTAAGAGAGAATAGAGTTAGACCTGTTTTGACTTATACTAGTGATGTCAATAAGATATGTGGTATTATACATAGGAACTGGTATTCTTACATCAGATGACAAAATCAGTAATATTGTTGGTCCTGAACCGAAGTTTTGTTTTGAAAACAGTTTGTCTCTTAAGAGACAATTAAGTTATCATTGTGGTAAGCATCCTACACAGGTTTCAAACAGAATGGGTACATATCCATGCCGTGGATGTATGGCTTGTTCTTTTATTTCTGAATATAAAATATTTGTCCATCTAGTCAATGGTTTTGTATTTATTCCAAGGTTTTATGCTGATTGCTCTATATGCAATCTTGTCTATTTGGCCTTCTGTAACAAATGTTGCTGTTTTTATATGGGGAAGACCAGTAGGTCTTTGAGGGAACGTCTTTTGGAACACATTGGATATATAAGGAAGAAAGATATTACTAGTGCTCTATATGGACATGTGGTTGATTTTAGTGACCATAGTTTTAGATTTTTAGTGCTTCAAAGTTTAACTAATAATATAAGAGGGGGTGATTTGTCTAATAAGGTTGAAAAGGCTGAGAGTAAATGGATTATTATCTTACAAGCACACAGGTTTCCAGGCCTTCATACCTTTAAAACCTTTATTGAAAGATCATAAACTGCAACACTAATTATGTAATTGTTTTAATGATGTGTGTTTTTTTAAGGGTCTTATATTTCAGTGTATTTTGTCTGATTAAGTACTTACTTGAGAGCACGAAAGCGCTTACGATACAATAAAAGATTTTTATATATTTCTACTATTTCAGCCATGCTTGGTCTTTGGTATAGTCTTTTTTAGTTCTGTTTGACTTTGGCCGAGATTCACTAATCCTCCGTGTAAGACTAAGTCTTACTCGGAAACTGCAGTCTAAGAGTATGACATCAGCGCATCATGCATATTCATGAGGGCGCACTGACTCAACTCTAAGGCTAACACTGAGCATGCACAAGTGCAGGGGGCGTGTCAAACTGCCGAGCAGTCCAAATATCCACGTCCCTGCAAGTGCCTAAACTGCAAATGTCAACTGAAATGAGCGAGTCCGCTCAAATGTGTTCATACCCAACACTACACTCCCCCACATTCTAAATCCCTGTACAAGTTTAAAATGTAAAGCTTTCCTTTTTTTTTTATTATTCCCGATATAGCTGCCCGTATTTCCAGGTGTATGTGCGGGTTTTCCCATTGATTAGCTACAGTTAGCAGTGTAGATATTGAGGAGGATAATAAACTACTTATATGCAAATTAAGCCCAATAGCGTAGTGGTAGAGCCCTCGCAGAAAGAGGAGGCATTCCCGGTTCGAGTCCCGCCACTCCCCTTCCCATTTTCTGTAGGAAATCTGTGCATAAAAATAATTCCTGACATTTACCTTTTAAATTTTAGTAAAATGCATTGAAATGGCCTATGTGGTAGTGAACGATATTATATATATATATATATATATATATATATATATATATATATATATATATGAAGGTGGAATGGTCATGCATACTGATAAATGCATAAGTGACATATCCCAAGCAATGTGACGCACCGCTAAGCAGAGTTTACCAGTATTAAGCACATTTAAGTATAATTGCTCATAGCTTAGCACTTCTTTAACTAGCGCAATGGCTTTGCGTGGAGCTGTGCATCGCATCAACTAGCACAAACAAAACATGTTTGCACGGAGTTGCGCACCACGCTAACTAGCGCAACATCGGGCAACATAGAGCAACATTGGGCAAAGTTGTGCAAAGTTAGCTAAACATAGCCACACCTCCTAGCCGGTCTGACAAGTAGTAAAATAAAAAAGCAATGACAGGCCTTGAACCCAGGATACTGTGCCCTATAATCACAGTACTAAACCACTAAGCCATGACAGCTTCACATATGGATGCATTTCCAACACACTCATATATATCTATGGAAGTTTACCCATTGCTAAGCAGGTTTGCTTTTAGCTGAGATTTTTCAAAACCGGCCAATCACAAATAAGTGTTGGAAATGAGGCATATTTAAGCTACATAGGTGGGAATAATTGCCATAACTGGTTGTAGCTCCCATCTGCAGACAATATGGCTGGTGCTGGAGAGGGCACTCGTTTTCGAGCGCAACGGTGGGGCATTGAGGAGTCAAAAGTAATGGTTTGGCTCCTCGTCCATCATCATGATGCAAGACTCCTGCATGACCAGTTTCAGGGCACTGAGTACAAAGCAGAAGCCTGGAACTGTCTAGCACATGATCTCACCAGTGCCACAGGTGTCCCTCGGACTGGTGAGCAGGTCAGACACCACTACTCAGACCTGAAGAGACGCAAGGAGGACCAACTGAACCAGTGGATACAGGAGGTCCGTAAAATGGAAAATGCTCCACTACTGAGTATATAGCCAGTAGTGCTGCAGTGTCACTGCTTGACAGAGGCAACTAAAGGGGTGGCGAAAGCCAAATAACTATGGGCTAGGCTTATAAATGCCCTTGGGCAGATAGCCTAGTATGAACCTATGAACCTATGAACCTATGAATGAAGTATGTAAGAATTGCTATTGTAGTCTATATTATGGATAGGTATGTCTCAATATCCCTTCATTTACTTCACAGCTGCACGTGTCCATGCTACAAATCAGCAAGCCTATGCAGATAGTCTGCTAAGGCTGTGCCACCAGGCAGGTTAGTAATTATTCTGCATGCAGCGTCATATAAAATAAGTGAGAGACCCTGAAAAAGAGTGTTGTAACCCAGTAATAAAGGAATAATAAGTATTGAATAACTTCTCTGCATATACTGTTATATAAAATAAGTGAGACAGTGTGAAAAGGTTTTGTAACCCATTCATATAGGTATAATATGTCTTGAATAAAAGACCTCTACATGTACTGATATATCAAATAAATGAGAGAGCCACTAGAAAAGTGTGTAATGTAATTAATAAAGGTATAATTTCTGGAGTGTGTCCATGTCACTTTCTTCAATATGTTGTTGTACCCTTGTATTTAGAAATAGTAATGTTGTATTAAGCGCAGTCAACCCAAACATGGGTAGGCCCATACAAAGTGGATGAAGGGAGTACCAGTGGCTGTTAAGCATATATACAGTCCTCAACTGTCGGTTCATGGCCGGCATGTACAGGTTAATCTGGCACATGAGTAGTTTGTTATTGTGTTCCCCAGAAAAGCCAGAGTGCTGCTAGCAATGTAGGGGGTTGTTAACATATACCTGATAATGTCTTCTGAACACATCCAGATATGTAGATATATAAATATAAATGAAATATATAAATATGTAGCAGTAACATCTGCATCCAGGACAGTTTGTATGTCAGATACAGGTCAGGTATATCAAGAACTAGCAAAACCCATTTCACAATTTAACGGACATTGCCTAGTGTAATAATACATGTAGGGGATATATAACTGCAGTCAATAGGAATGTAGTGTAAACTATAAGTATATATAAGTTGTTAATGGAGGTATCTTTTTACACCCTACAGTATACAATGCAATTCCACACCTCAGTGGGTATGTCTAATCTCATAACATTTGTTGGGACACATGTCCTATTGGTTTATAAATATCTACATTTACTTTGATGCATGTGCCCTGTTCACATACCACAATCTTGGTGGCCTGTTTCCGTCAATCAATCCTGCATGCTGTTGGAAAGTCCACTGTTGTTCTATATATGCATGTGTTATGCTTGCTGTTCAACTGTTGGAACTCTGTTGTGTTGGGTTAATGGGAATACTACTGTATGCTGTTACAACTAAATTGGAATGCTGTTGGCTATTACTAACCCATATTGTCATTAAATCTTCCTAAACATAGAACGTATGGGATGGCCGGTCCCAGCAGTCCCAACTGTCCCACCTCAGCTGGCGATGGCACCTGGCACCAGCAGGTCTGGTGCCCAGCCCGGGACCTCCTCCTCCTTTGGTCCTGTGCCACCTTTGGGTGGAAGCACTGCAGGGGATGGGGCTTGTCCCCCCATGCAAGCATGGCCGGAGGAGGGCCACCTATCACCCTCTGAATGGTCCGGGCTGTGGTGCGTAGGGATATCAAGCGTTCAGTCGCTGATCCTCTACGCCAGCTCAAGGCAAGAGTGGCGCGACTCATGGGTGAGTCTGCCCCTCCTATGCAGCCCCCAGCACAGCCACCCTCTGGGCTGTGAAGGTGCAGTGGTGACTGCCCATGGGTGGGGACGTCAGTTCCACTGCTGCCATCTGTGGGCTCATGGGCTTGCGATTTCCAAACATCCTTCCCCGTCAATGGTGTTCACCCACCCCATGTGTCATATTCCACCCCTGTATGCATCTTGTTTGTCTTGTCTGTTTACTTCTCCAACCTACCTCCCAAAATATACCTACTTCCCCTACCCCACATTCCACTCTCACCTGAAAAAAAAAATGGGCAATCTGCTCCCACAAAAAAATTACGCCCCATACATAGCTGCCCATTTTGCACATGTGTCTGCTGGACACATAAACTGAAATTTAATTGGCAGTACAACATACCTCATTGTCCTCACCCCTCTGTCAGGGGTGGAAGGATTCAAATTTCCCTCCAAATTTCTAGTATGTGCACAGCTGTTGCTGTTAAAGAAATGGGCAGCTATGGACCTTCCCTACACCCGTCCTGCACATCCCGAGCTGTTTTCCCTACTGTCTTTCCCTCTTTGTGCCCGTTTTTCACCACTTTCCTATCTCCCCATTTTCCTTTCTTTCAAAGAAATGAGCGCGGGGGTTGGCGGGAGTAAGCACTTTTAAGCAGTAGTTAGCGGGTTTGTGCGAGTGCGTTTGTGTGTGCTTAGCTAAGTATTGCTAAGCTTCGCACAAACCCATGCAAACCCACTTTCAACTGCTTAAAAGTGCCTTAGTCACCCTGCATGTGAGGGGCCTTGTTCTGCTCATCAGCAAAATAAAACATCAGTGTCAGTCTCGAACCCTGGACCTTGTACACACTAGACTGCATGAAGTACCACTAAGCCACAGTAGACACACTGCAGGCTGTTGCCAAAATATATATATCATGCATCAGAATGAGTGAATGTAAAGGAAAGATAGGAATGCCATAACACAAAACCTGTTCTGTGGAACTTTACCAGCAGATATTGTGGAATTGCATTACATGACTGTGATAACAGAACCAGCCATTTTAGCAGTAAATAATGTTACAGCAGCACTTTACAACCCCCACACAGTATCATAGCAGGACAATCCGCACCCAAATGTACAAAATACCTGTGTGTTCAAGGTCCAGCAAGGATGTAGGTAGGCATACTCAGTACTGGAATTGTCCAGTTTTCATGAGCATCCTGTGCTAATGTCAACAAAAAAAAAACACAAACTGTGCAGAAGTGAGTACATTAATATACACAGTATAGCAGTTCACAAACACTTCATGTGCCAAATGAAAACATCTCAATAACTACGTATGTATGGCAGCTAATTGTATAAGTAGAAAAGAAACTACATACTTCCATGTATCTTGTGTTAGTATTTTTAGGGGTGAGTACAATTCTACACTGCCAACTGTATACTGGAAGTGGCAACATTCAGGTCTGAGTACAGCATCCAAATCACTGGCTACACCCCTAGCATCAGATACAAGAAATACACCAACCTTCTGACTTACACAATGGTGTCCACAGCAAACAAGCATGGTCCCCACTTTGCAAAGCTGAAAGGGCTATGCCTACCTGACTTAGCAATTTATAGCATTTGGTTGCTATGACAGTGAGTACTGCAAGTACCACACAGCAGGCTGCATGCAATTGTCAAATGATGGCTAACAATTGGTGCAGAGGCCATCACATGCACATGTGCAGATACCTATAAAAGTAGGCTGTACTAGCTGTCCACACATGCAATCATTTCATTGCAGGTATGGAGAGAGAGGGAGAGAGAGAGAGAGAGTGTTACACAACGACACAGAGAGACACAGACCACAGCAACAGCAACAGGAAACAAAAAATATATAAAAGAAAATATATTGGAAAAAATATATATTGAAAAAAAAATATATTGAAAAAATAATATATTAAAAAAAATAATATATTGAAAAAAAATTTATTGAAAAAAATAAGTTATAAACAAAACAAAGTGTACAAAACACACGGAACTGACTACTACAAACACATACAAAGGAAAGGTATATAACAGATATGTATTTACTGGCATGTAGTAGATGTTTTTGAAGAGTACTCTACATAGTTTGAATCATCCATATGTGGCAGCAGTACGTATCTATGCACAGATGCCCTGCATAACTACTGCCATGGAGAAATCAGTGTGTAGCTGTGTGCAGTGGGATATGACTGTGACATATATAGTTCAGCATTAAATGTCAAACATCAGATCCATGTTATCTGTGTTCTGTACAGTAGTGTGTACAATGCCTGTTTGGGGGAGTAGTGCATACAGTTATGTAAACATGGATGTGACAGAGTAACAAATGCATGATAGTCATATTAACGTGCAGCTTAGCATTGGCAACAGCTGTACCAGTCTAGTATGCTAATTTAGCATTTGCAGCTATATATACACCCTCTAATATTACTGTGTGCTCACAAGTGACACTCGTTCATGTTGCAGCAAGGCCCAACGGGTCAGCCGTGAGGTACATGGACTTACAACAGTGTGGTCCTTGTGTGTGTGGCACACACATATGGAGAGATCTGTCTGTGTCAGATATATTAGCATCTGTACATGTGCATAGAGCAAGGGACATACTGCAACTGTTTGTGAAAGGTGGATATATATATATATGTTGTTGAAGGTTGTTATGTGCATATTTCTATGTAGGTTGTAGTGTGTGGCAAACCAGACAGCATACAGTGCTGGTATATGACATGTGGTGGTTAAATGCTGTGGGTATGATTCGTCAGGTTTGTAGTGTTGCAGCCAGTGAGGCCTGCTAAAGCTACATGGGCTGAGAACACCTTCAATGCATTCCGCACAACACTGTGCAATATTATGACATAACTGTATACCTCACAACCTTTGCATACTTGATATTCCCACCATGAAAGGTGGACTGTATATGTGCCTATATGTATATCTATATGTATACCAATGGATGTTTATATGTATGTGTGTGTGTATATATATATATATATATATATATATATATATATATATATATATATATATATATATATATATATCTAGAGTGAGAGAGAGAGAGAGAGACAGGGTCATATTTACTGCAACAGATGCCTGATGACAAAGCCATGGACTCAAGCTCAATGTTGACACTGCATTGGCATCCCTCCTTGCAAAAACTCAGTACCCATTAACTACCACATAGGTGGTAGTCTACTTAACACCGAAGGTGTGATAAGAGACCATGGGACACAGGTGGACAGTAGTTTCCCCTTTGATAGTCACAGTGCCACACTAGTCATGTAATCTGTCTACGTGGCACACGTCATCACAAAAGGTGTGTCATCCAGGGAAATATAGGTCAGTGTTCCCCTCTACTCCACACACATAAAACCCATTATAGAGTACAATGCCCCATGTGGTATGTACCTCACAAGACATCTACAGCAACTGGAAAGGACACAGACATACCTCACAAACAGTAATACCAGCCTCAAACAGATGCCCTATGCAGACCATCTCACAGAACCACAGCTAGACTGTGTCGCATACCGCCTACCCAGAGGTGACCTCTGCCTAACATACAAAGCTATGTGAAACCCAGGGCTGTTGGACATGCTCCACGTAAACAGATCACAATCCCTACGAGCTACACGCTCTAGGGACCTAAACCTTGTCACTTCAATAAACAGCACATGCTGGAGGGATGGATTCCTATCTCAGAGACATCCCATACTCTGGAACAAACCACCTATCAATAGCAAACAAAGCTCCTAATTAGCAGTCATCATATATAATCCTGTTGATTGTATGGGAGATAGGAAATACACCCCAGGAATCACCTCTGTGGCTCTGCTTGAGCCATGTGAAATGAAAGTACCTGTGTGTCAAAGGCCAGGGTAGTATATGACTAGACATCTATAGGTCCTACGGCCAATAGCCTATAACCTACCTATGAACTGTTACACACCCACATGTACTTGTTGCAATAATCACTATGCGAGGTTGACTGAGTGTGATGGTGAATGTGTTGGTGAATGTGTCAGAGTTCTGTATATGTGTGATAGCTAAGTAGGAAACTGTTTCTGTCATGGTATTATGTGTCCTAGCTGTGATCCCAGAAAAAGATGTGTATGCTATTGCTAGGCAGAAAAAGCAGTATGCCTTACGGTCTGACGCAGTCCATTGGTGTCGACTGGGGTGTCCCATTGTAGGCTGCAGCAGTACATGAAGGCTTATTGAGTGTTACTGCTGGTGAATCCAACCCCTATATGAACTGTAGTACTACCTGAAGCTGTATGCCTAAACAGCACAGTATGGTGTATGTCCACATGTCTTGGAAACACTGTTTTGTTTGTTCCCCGTAGTCCTCACAGATGACATACCTCAGGCATAAGGTCTTGTAACTACTGACACACAGTACTGTATGGTACACAGGTAAAGGTCATGTGGATTGCCATACCTTTGTGTCTGGTATGTATATCTGATGTGTGTGTGTGTATGCCTGTACCATGGCCTCGGTCATATGTGTGTTACAGGATATAGGTGCGTATCTAGCAACATGTATAGTCTAGTACAGCAGTATGCCACCTATATTAATGAATGAGCACATATGTTAGGCAGGGGTTTGCCATCAATGACTAGTGTGGTATACTGGTAATACTGTAACTGGACTTTACAATCATTGCAATGGATTACATGTTACATTATGCATTAGCTTGCTATATACCCCCTGTGGCTAGGTGGTGCATTGTGTCACATACAGTGTGCCATGTACTGTTGTATAGTCTTACATACTGGTTTATCTTTGTTGCTGTGCAAAACATGGTTTGATATATAGAGTGTGCCAGGCACTGTCAGGCAGTTGTGGGTTGAGCACTGATATGTGGTATTGAAAGTGTGTATCCTTTGACAGCCAGTAGGTTGCTATATATGGCAATTAATTGATATCTGTACTTTAGAATGTTGTGTGCCACTTGACTTGCTCACACATATTGTTTCATTGTGTTCCAGGGTCATGGTCCACCATCGTAATCCCTCACATAGCCCAGCAGAGGAGGAAGTGATTACAGCCACCATGGTTCAGCACTATACCCTGCTGTTCTCAAGAACCAGCCAGGACCAGCATGAGCAGACTGCACTGTGGCAAGATATTGTCCGTAGGGTAAATGACATAGGCATGCATAACCAGACATATGAGCAGGTACGCCATCACTGCAGTGATTTAATTAGACATGTCCAGCAGTGTGCATCTGATATCCATAGACAACAGCTTGCCACAGGTGGTGGGGTAGCCATCCATCCCCCCCTCACCAGATTGGAGGAGCTGCAACTGAGCCAGGTGGCTCCTGGCCAACAGCAACAACAACAACTAACATGTATCATCATGGAGGCCGGAGCCACCCAGCAAGTTGACATGGAGCGTGCAGGTAACATGGCATAGCTGTACACTACTGTTACCTCTATTGGTAGATCATGCTTATGTGAGATGTGTACTGTGTAGTTACAAGATGTGGTGCCTAGTATTGTGCAATAACAATAATTAGGAATATAATCTGCAGGCCTGTGACTGTCAACAGTCGTACTACTGTAAGATTGCAAACACACAGTAGCAATGCCACAGTTGTTGCCACTGACAAACTGTCTCATATCCTTGTAGGGCCCTCTGGTGTGACAGCAAGTCAGCAGACCCATGTTGGTGAGTGTGTTATACATTTAATATTGCTAATTAAATGTGCATGTCATAGGTGAGGTGTAGGCCATGTACATGTCACACACCTGCGCATAATGCATGCTGTGCATGTTTGCTGTGAGACTATGCACATCTCAGTAATGTGAGTAGCTGCCTCAAGCACATGCAATACACAGAGCATCCCACACAATTGTGGCAACACTGTAATGGACATTGGATAGGCAGAGTCGATACACATGCACACAACATACACAATTGTGTCATATGCAGTACATGTTAACATGCTACATATGGTGTATTCAGATACCCACTGTAAGGTCACACTCCAGTATCCCAAATGTCATCCACACAACACACATAATATAACTGAGAGGTAGAGGCCTCTCATGTGGCTGTGTGACACTCTTCAACACATAACACATTCATGTTAGTCAATGCCCCCTATTGGGCATCTTACAAACCCATGTAACAACTGGCTGTGAAATGATGAATGTAGCTGTGGTACTGCAGTTCAGGTACAGCATGCTATGTGCCGGTCTGGTACACATTAGTAGCCTTGAGTGACTACATGATGCTGCATGAAGATGGCTCATGGTACTAAACCCCATCCAGTTACAGTGGCCACAGTACTACACATACCATTAATTGCTATGCACCTCAATGTTGTGTGTGTGCAAACATATGCACCTATACACAATATGCATAGCAATCACCATTTGTACAAAGTGACACACATATGTCTTGTAATGCTATTGAGTGTATAGGTCACATGACATACATTGTGTATGTGTGATGTTTAATGTTGCAGTTGTGTGGTAGCATGCCATGTCATGGCTGGCACTGGCATGTCCACAATATGTCCTGCACTCACCATAACCACTGTACAATGGCTGGCGTTGAGCAATGGTATTCCATCAGGTATACATGCACCACTCATCCTGTGTGTATACATAGCATGCATGTGCTAAACCTGTGTCCACAATTATCTGCTAAAGACACAGATGCTCTAATCAGAAATGGATATCTATGTGACACACAGATACATATCCAGCCATGGTATGTATACCTGTGAATGATGGTGCACAGGACATTGCAGAGCTTTTAATACTTGCACAGCAATGTTGTGTCCATATACACATTGTGTTCCAGGGTGAGGCCAGTCACTGAACAAAACACACATGCATCAAAGCCATGTATATTGTTATTATCAAGGGCTGTCTACACTCACACTGCATGCTGTTGAGCAACACACGTCCTGCATGCTGTCACGTTTGATATAAATGTTTGGCTTCTGATACTGTACCCCACCATCACACGCTATTGAGTATGTTCTGGATTGCTGGTGATATGTGTGTGTGTGTGTGTGTGTGTGTGTGTGTGTGTGTGTGTGTGTGTGTGTGTCTGTTTTAGTGAGGAGTGTATTTGTGTGCATATGTTCACGTGTGCATGTGTGCATGTGTTCATGTGTGCATGTGTGCATGTGTGCATGTTTTCATGTGTGCATGTGTGCATATGTGCATGTGTGCATGTGTTAGTGTGTGCATGTGTGCATGTGTGCATGTGTGCATGTGTGCATGTGTGCATGTGTGCATGTGTGTATGTGTTCATGTGTGCATGTGTGCATGTGTGCATGTGTTCATGTGTTCATGTGTGCATGTGTGCTTGTGTGCATGTGTGCATGTGTGCCGACATCATGTACAAGTCGTAAAGTGTGTTTCCTGTCTTCCTCTCACAGGTGCTGATTTTGGGCTGGTTCACTGCAGCAGGGAAACTGATGTCACTGAGCATAATAGTGATAATGATGATAGGTGTGTTGAGGCACAGGCATATTTGCCAGAGTCTGTCGTTGGGCCACCAATCGACAGTACACAAGTGTCCACCCCATCGATGCACACAGTCATACTGCCAATTCATCCATCACCAATGCTCTTAGCTGAGGGACAGCGTACAGCTGGCATTGGCCAGGACAGTGTGGTATCTATGGCACATGCATCCCGACACAGCAGCCATACCCAGATGTCTGGAAGGGTACCACATAGGCAGATGTCCAGGGGTTCTCGTTGGAGCACTGCTGCTCATCATGCCACTGGCAGACGTGCCACAGGTCTTACAACCTAACGCATGTTCCAGGCTGTCATGGAGGCACAGGCACATATGGAACGGTACACCAGACAGGGACTAAGGGCACAGAGGGCACATAACACCGTCATAATTGACAGTATCCATGACCTAGCAAGTGCCATCTGTCATTACACTGAGGTCACTGATAGACGTTGGGGTGAGATATTAGATGTCCTCTGCAATGTCATGTCCATGTGTCAGGATAGTGCAGGACGGTTGAGTCATCGACATGGACGTATGCCAGCAACATCAGCAACTGGCAGTCACCGCAGACATCCCTCAAGTCACAGCCGCTCCCGTAGTACTAGTACCAGCCCCAGCAATGTTAGGGATGGGCTGTCCATAGACCGTCCTAGAAGACCATGTGCACGTGGCTCCGGACAGTCCCAGCAGGGACCTGGGTCCAGTGTACATCCATCTACCTCTGGGGATAGTACCCAGTCAGGCTTAGTACCTGATAGTGTCAGTAGCACCATTGCCAGGCACAGGTACCATATCCATGGCCAGAGATGGTGATCTGTAAAGCCTGGCAGGTACAGTCTGTGTCTGTCCCACAAATACCCATATATGGCAGCCACATGGTGAAACTGTGTCCATGCAGACACACACACACACACACACACACACACACACACACACACACACACACACACACACACATAAACAAGACACCTAGGGCTACCACATACCAGCACACATTACATCAACATTGGCCCATAGCAGTACTCTTGGCCCTCATACACACACACACAAACACACACACACACACACACACACACACACACACACACACACACACATATACATGTCGATTGCATGGCTCACTGTAGGCCTCTGGCAAACCAACAACACACCCTGTGCATATGATGAAACCTGTGCCACCTCCTGTCATCTGTAACATCGATGCAGGAACAGGCTACCATGGTGCTGATGCACAGGGTGACTTTATAGCAGTATAGCAATGTTAGCATGTTGTCAGCAGTAGAGTGTAATGATATGCTTGAAGGTGTAGCTGAGCAGACATGATGCATTTAAGCTATGATTGTCAATGTAGTAATGTTTACACCAGGGTTAGTTCCAATAGTGTATTGTCCACCCACATGCCACTTGGCTGATGTGTGTAATATTGGCGGCATGTGTTAGAGAGTGCACAGTATGTGTGGGATGTGTGTGGCACAGATTTGCAGGTGTACATTTGTGAACATGGTGGAGGTGCACTGTCTGCATATATATGCATAGTGGACACATGGGCAGGGTGACATGCCCTGTATTACACAGTAACACTCCATAGTCTCTACTGGTGGCCAGTATGCATTGTACTACACACATTTTGGAACTTGACTACACATGTGTGTATGACATGGTTTGACACTGTGCTGTGGGTGATACTGTTACTATCTGTCATTGTTTTGCATTCTGGTAGTATACATAACTTCAACAGCCTGACCATAACCAATTGTTAGATGATGTCTTGATAACTGACACACAGATGTAGGACACACAGTAACATTTGGATCCTTCAGGTCCTATACTATGCCAGTAACCAGTGGTATTCCCCTGCACCCATTACTGAGACCACTCCTGTTTGGCATATATCTCTCTTAGGTACAAGCAATCACAGTAGGGATATGTCTGTCCACGTCTGGTAATGCATACTGTGGCCTATAATGCATTCTCCAGATGACACACACATCCTCCACAAGGGTATCAGACAGACAGATCCCTGTTGTCAAACCTATGCTGTAAAGCTAGAAGGCAACCAAAGCATAGTCATCCACCTTTACGGAACATAGTATCCCCACAGTACCACATAGATAGTAGCCACCAACATGAAGAACAGGTACCGATGTGTACATGCAACCAAGTTGTACATCATCTCTCCTTTGATAATCACATTTCCAAAGGTATTTTTAAATCCCTCGGTGGATCAGATAAGCAATAAGGGGTCTGCATGCATATCCACGATGGTTGTTGTACACCTATAATGAATAGCCATCATTGATAGACTTTGCTGCGTTTGAACAGGTCTGACATATACCTCAGCCATAAACCCTCACTCACACAATTCTATAGAAATCATAATGAGTGTGTGTGACACAGTTGACCTAGGCCAGGGATCACTGCAGTGGCTGGCCTTGTCACAAGCATACAGATGTGACCTAAGGTCTGGAAAGCATCAGTAAACTCTTGAAAAGATGACAGATGTGTTCTTGGAGAAAGCAGGGTTCCCGCACATGTGATAATTGAGGTCACATGTACGTATATGTATTTGCCACACAGCTACTTTACATCTGCAATGCACACACTGTAGTAAAAGCAGAACTGACAACACATTGACCAACAATGTCATACACATCGAGCACGCACACTCACCAAGTGCAGGATTCAAACCCCTACCTAACTACTTCATGATACTAGAGGAGCATATATTAATGTGACATGCTACACACATCACTGTGAGTTCTTTTTTCCACTGGTATATTTGTAGGATGGTGACATCATCAGAACTGACATAGATTAGTATACCACTTTTAAGGTGTTTGAGTACTCTCCAAAAAGGTCGCTCCTCTCCAAGGAGATCACACACAAACAGACACACACACACTAGTCAACTGCAGGATTCAAACCTCTATCTAATTGGTTTATGATATTATAGGAGTATGCATTTACATGACGCGCTATACGCATTACCGCAAGTTCTTTTTTCCACAGGTATATTTGTAGGATGGTGACGTCATCAGACCTGACAAAGATTAGTATACCACTTTTAAGGTATTTGAGTACTCTCCAAAAAGGTTGCTCCTTTCCAAGGAGATCACACACAAATGCACACTTGTCAAGTGCAAGATTCAAACCCCTACCTAACTGGTTTAAGATACTACAGGAGTACACATTTACACAACGCACTAGACATATTACTGTGAGTTTTTGTTTCCACAGGTATATTTGTAGGATGGTGATATCATCAGACCTGACAAAGATTAGTATACCACTTTTAAGGTGCTTGAGTCTTCTCCAAGGAGATCACACACAAACTTGCCAAGGGCAGGATTCAAACCCCTACTTAACTGGTTTATGATAATACAGGTGTATGCATTTACATGATGCACTATACACATTACTGTGAGTTCAATTTTCCACAGGTATATTTGTAGGATGGTGATATCACCAGACTAGACAAAGTGGGTTACATTAGGTGACATTGGGTGGGCTACATAGAAGGAATGTCTAAACACTTTGGCCATGTGACCATCAAAGGAGAGTTTACTATCTAACTGTGTCCCCAGGGCCTTCATGACTTTCGCCATACATACTGGAGTACTACCTATGTGGTAATTTGTTTGCACTTTGTTTTAGCCAAAGGGGATGACTATGCATTCTTTGGCATTCTTCTTGGGGCATTGTTTTGACACCAGGTATCTGTCTCTCTAAGCCCCTTCTGGAGGATGTGTGTGTCAGCCATAGAGTCGATTATGGACCACAGTTAGCAGTCATCTGCAAACCTGTTCAGCCATACTCCTCCCGTGCTTGCCTGTACCTCTGAGCAGCATCTACTGAACAGGTGGGGTCCCAGGACCAAGACCTGTGGGATGCCATTTGTGACTGTCTTAGAGTCGGACATGGCACCTGCAACTCTGAACATATGTGTTTGATCTGTGAGCCACTTGGCCATCCATCCTGTGACATAGCTGTTAATGTTCAAGCTGATAAGTGTGTCCATGATGACAGAGTGGGGAATGGTGTAAAAAGTCCTTAGTGAGGTCCAGGTGGGCTGTGTAGACTACTTTCACCTCCATCTATGTTCTTGGTAACTGTTTGAAGTAAGTCAACTATGTTTAGGAGGCAGGATCTGCCTTTAACAAGGCAGGGTTGTGTAGAGTCCAGTGTCTGGAGGTCCCCAATGTCTCTGTTTATGGGTTCCATGACAATTTGCTCAAAAGCTTTGTGGACCAGGCTGAGTAGACATATAGGGAAATGGTTTCCAGGTTCTATTGTGGCACCCCCTTTGTGGAGCTGGATGACTGTTAGTGTATGCCATTCTTTGGGTACATACCCTGTAGTACGATTGAGTCTGGGCAGTGAATGTAGGTGAGGGTGTAGTTCCTTTCGGGCCTATTGTAAGACGCAGCCTGGGACACCATCCATTCCCATTGATGCTGTGTTCTTGGCTTTGGAGAGGGCTGTTTTTACCTGCATGTCCATGATGCCTAGGGCTCTGCATCCTTCTGTGATGGACACAGGCCCTTTTGGGGGTGATTGGGGGGAAGTTTACACTGAACTTGTCCCCCAGGATGTGAGCAATGAAAGTTGGTTCATTGTATTTCTTGCCATTTGTCAGTAGCTGACAGCATATTTGGAAGTTGACACCTACATGTCTGGTATAGCTACCACAGGCTTTGTGGTTGTTATTCTTACATTCCTTGGCAATTTGTCTTTTGAAACTGTCCTTGAATTACTTTATGAGTGATCATTGTTTCTTCCTAATAATGATCAGTGATGCCTTTCCTTTAGTGAAGTTGGCTCTATCAGGTGTTAGTTTCCTTCTTCTGTTGTCTAGCTTATTTATGGGCAATGACTACCAGATTGTTTTCTTATTTTTGGAAGTGTGCATCTTGATTTTATTTGTGATGTCTCGATCCATGCATCCCTATAGATGCTCATAGGATGCACTTCTAACTGATTCGACAGATTGTATACCATTATCCTATAGCAAGAGGGCTTTGGAACTTTCTACTTTGGTCTTGGGACATGTGCAGTTTGCTTTTGAAAATGTCTTCACGGTGGTTTCATTGACTGGGTGGGGGGGGCGGGATGCGGATGTCCAGTGTGATTACTTTATGATCTGATATTACCAGTGAGGGTTTTATCTCTGTTGTGGTACACTGGTACCCCATGTTGGTGATGATCATGTCCAGTATGGTGTCACCTCTAGTGGGCATGGTGACCAGCTGTTCCAGGGTGTTAGAGTTTTTAAACTCTAGGAAACATTGGGCAAAGGACGTTTTACACAAGTAGTTCTCCCACTCAATGTTTGGGTAGTTGTAATCACCTCATATAATGGTGTTTGATAGGACCTTTATATTTTCCAGGAATACTGAGTGAGGTTCCTGTGACAGGGTAGGTGATCTGTAGCAGGCTATAATCTGATGAGCAGCTTTGCCCTATGTTAGTTGCACTTGTATGGTCTCCAAGGCCTCATGCTGTGCCACTAACTTGAAGGTGTGGGCATCCATAAGGTAAATGGGTACACCCCTTCCTTTTGTATTTCACTCGTGGTTTTAGGTCCGAAGGTCAGAGGGATTGTGAGTGTTTTATGTGGAGCATGTCCAACAGCTCTGAGTTTGACATAGCTTTGTATGTTAGGCAGTGAACACATCTGAGTAGGCGATATGTAAGGCAGTACAGATGGAGCATTTTGAGATGGTCTGTGTATGGCATGTATTTCAGGCCACTAATGCTCTTTGTGAGGTATTGCTGCAGGCTTTCCAGTTGTTGTAGTTGTCTTGTGAGGTACATAGCAAAAGTGGCATTGTACTCTATTATAGTTCTAGTGAGTGATGAGTAGTGGAGAACAATGTCCTCTTCTATTCTGCACGAGACACATTTTGTGATGAGGTGTGCCACATAGCAGGGTTTCGTGACTACTGTGGGGATGTGATTATCACAGTTGTGTCCAGTGTCCACCTGTGACCCAAGATCTCTTGTCACACTTTCAGTGTTAAGTATACTACCGCCTATGTTGTAGTTCTTGGCTACAGAGTTTTTAACAAAGGGGATGACAATGCACCTTTTGGCATTGAGCTAGAGCCCATGGCTTTGACAACAGCCATCTGTCTCAGTGAGGCCCTTTTGTAGGATGTCCACATCTTTAGTGTTCAAATTTATGGCTCCTAGTTTGCAGTCCTCTGGAAACTTCAGTAGCCACAGACCTTCCATGTTAAAGTTTACTTCAGGGAAGTAGATACTAAACAGGACTGGACCTTGTGGTGCTGCACTCATCACTGGTCCAAAGTCATACTTGGAGTCTGCTACTTTCACAGTGTGTATTCTGTTAGTAAGCCTGTTGGCAACCCATCTTGTGACATAGCAATTTATACCTAGTTTAGTGGGTTTATCTATATTTCCAGACTGTGGGGTGGTGTTGTAAGCTGTGGCAGGATCAACATAGGCTGTGTGAATCACCTTACCCTTGTCGACGGTTCTGTTGACTGCTTCAGTGTCATCTATCAGGTTTAGGAGACATGATCTGCATTTTACAAACCCAACATGGTTGTGGTCCAGGGTTTGGGGATTACAAATGTTGTATGATGGTACATTCCATGGCCTTGAAGAGCAGGCTCATCAGGCTAATGGGGTGCTAGTTCCTGGGGTCCGTGGAGTCTCCAACCTTGTATAGTGGGATAACCATCACTGTGCACCATTCAACAGGCACAAAGCATGAAGTGAGGCTATGACTGCACATGGTACGTCAGGGTGGTGCCTGTTCATTCTGTGGTTTGTGTGGAACACAGTCTGTGAAGTTATCTGGTCCCATGGCTGCTGTGATACTGGCTTTGGAGAGTGTTTTTTACCTGTGCAGCCGTGATGATAGCAACTTTGCAGTCTTCCATTATAGAGATGTGCTGCTTCATGGGTGAGAGGGGGGTACAGTTAACAGTGATCCTATCTGCCAGGATGTTGGCAATATCAGTTGGGTCTGTATATTTAGTGCCAGTGAGCTGTAACTCAGAACAGATCTGAGTGTAGCCATGACATGGACCTGTCTGTTGGGCAGAAATCTCCTGAGTAGACAGTATGCAACAGAGTACAGATTGAGTTACATTCAGTCTTGTTGCATGGGGCAACTGTTTGAAGCCAGTAATCCTCTTGTTAAGGTATATCAGTGGTCTTTCTGGCTGCTGAACGTGCCTAGTCAGATTCATTGCAAGTGTGTTGTGGTACTCTCTGACAGGTCTGATGACTGATGAGTAGTGGGAACCTCCTTTGACCTACATGCGCAGACCTTGGCAGTTTGTGTGAACACATAGCATGATTTTCTGACAACTTTGTGAATGTGTTTCTGGAAGTAGAGATGTCTATCCATATTTGTCCATAGATCCCTTATTATCACCTCTGTATTTGGCATAAGTGTATGAGCATGCCCAGTATGACCTTTCAGTGTGATGTTGAATGAAATCCACTACATTTGTTGGAGTGTGTGAGCACACCCAGTATAGACATTTATACTATATGTGTATGGAAAATCAAGTTGTATTTTTACAGCAGGCCTCACCTTTGTCTCATAGATCAACAGGGATCATGCTGTGCCTGCAGGGCTTCCATGAGACACTTTGCATAGACTTATTAACATTTCTACATACAGGGGGGGACAGCTATTCTTTGTACATTTCTACCCAGGGGCACACTTGATTGTTACTGTGAGTGTACATAGGATGAGGGGTTCACCTGACACTTATACACATTTGCTATGCCTGCACTGCTATGTACAGTACACCATGTCAGTCTGTACTGTTGCCTATCGTACTGGCTTAAGGCATACTACTATACAACACTTCTTAGCGTCCAATGCCACATATATTAGATTGCAACTTCATAGCCTACACAACCCACATCCCACCGCCTGGCCTGATGTTCTCTGTCTGCATAGGCCTGTGGGGGAGGTTACCCATATGTGTCTTTAGGGGCATGTTACAGCATTTCTTTGTGTTTGCATTACTGTATAATTGTCCTGCTGTGTCTGTGCTACAGAAAAGCTATCATGGCTTAGTAGTTCAGTACTGTGACTATAGTGCACAGTATCCTGGGTTCGAGCCCTGTCACTTCTTTTTATTTTCATGCTGGACAGACCAGACTGCTTAAGGGACAGTAAAGCTAATATGAGCATGTTTACCTGCCTTTGCTCAACTTTGCCCGACCTTGCCCAACATTGCTCAAAATTGCCTGGCATTGCGCTAGTTAGCACAGGCAATTTTGTTTACATATACTAAATATTGGTAAAAGCTGCTTAGCACTGCTTTATATTGCTTAAAAAATGGCAATCATGCCTCAGGTGGTGCTGCAGGGCTGCTTATGTTGGACGCACATACTACACTCCTTATAGATGTTTGGAAACAGGTAGTGTCAAGTTAGGCATCCTTTTTATTTTATGTGTGAGTCAGAGAGAGGTATAATTTCCAGGGTTCCTACTGAGCCAGTGTATGTGCTATGCATTGCCTCTTTGCCAAGGCCAAGGCATACTAGGCATGCCTCCTTCTGCCTACTGGGGCAGGCTCAGGTTGTTCCTCCTCTGAGTCACGCTGTGCCTGTGCAGGCCTTGGCAATGGTGGGGGGCTGTCTGGCCCTGCACCATGGTGTTCCTGCTGCAGCTGTTTTCGCAGGATCATATTGTGTAGCATGGCACATACCATGACAATTTGGGTGCATGTAGTTGGTGAGTACTGCAAGGCTCCACCAGATGTGTCCAGGCACCAGAACCATGGCTTGAGCATCCCAAACACATGCTCAATTACATTTCATGTTTGTGCATGTGCCTCATTATGGAGTTCTTGTTCAGGTGTGTGTGCATTTCTGATGGGTGTTATCAGCCACGGCTCCAGTGCGTATCCAGCATCCCCCACTAGGTGACCGTCAGGGATGTCCCCACTGGCAAATGTCTGGTACAGCTACATCAGATGCCAGATGTGGGAATCATGGTAGCTTCCAGGACAGTCAGCACACATATTCAGTATTATGCCCTGGGCATCGCACATGACCTGGCAGTTGATGGAGTGGAAGCCCTTGCGGTTGATGTAGGCCCTACCCCGCTCACCGGCTGGTGCTTTGATGTGTATGTGCGTGCAGTCAATTGCACCCTCTACCTCAGGGTATTCTGCTATTTGCTGGAAGAGATGCATATTGCTGGCCAATACCTCACGGGAATTGGGGAAGTATACATGATCACCGACATGTGCTGACATGGCATTCAGGAACTGGTGCAGTACCCTGGATGCTGATGCCTGTGATATCCCCATCATATCACCAGTTGGTCTCTGGAAGGTACCTGTTGCTAGTATTCTTAGGCCAACACATACCTTGGTTTCCACTGGGATGGGTTCCCCTCTGTTGGTTCTGTGTGTGAGGCGTAGCCTGCACAGCTCAACAATTTGCTGCAGGAGGTCTCTGTCCACCCTATAGCGCTCCACTATCTCCAGCTCATGTAGCCCCTGGTAGGTTACCCTGGGTCTGTACACTCTTCTCTGTCTCCTCACTGTGGGTTGCTCAGCAGCATTCACAATGGCACCACCCTCAGCATCTTGCACATGTTGCCTTATAATAGCAATGGCAGCCCCTAACATTTTTTTGTCTCAGTTGAGCTTTTTAAGTTTTCACTTCTCTTTGTAGATTGCAGTGTTGCAGTGTTTCTGAGAAAAACATGGGGGAATGTTGTTTGCAGAGTTTTAAGTGCTGGGCTGGGCTAGTGTACTGCCTGTGTAATTGGCTGATTCTGATTTATTTCACCTGGCAGGTCTGCTAGTTCTCCTTGCTTAACTTCCTACTACTTCTTTTTCTTCCTTTTTCCTTTCTGTTTCCACAGGGTGCAGCGATGCGCAAACAAGTGCAAACATGCACACACGCATTCACACAGGCTTACACAGGCTTACACGGGCTTACACAGGCTTACACAGGCTTACATGGGCTTAGGCGAGTGCACATGCATGCACACAGGCTTAGACAGCCTTACACAGGCTTACATGGGTACACACACGTGGACACAGGCTTAGACAGGTTTACAGGCACACACACGCACGCACACAGTGTAAGCATCTTTGCAAGAAACATTGGTGATACCCATGGCGTACACCTTCAGTTTCTGAGTTTCAGTTAAGACAACTGTAGACACGCCTCTTCCAGTCCTGAGTCACTTACAGCAAACACAGGCCACTCTGCTCCAATAAGCTTACAGTCATTGATACATACCCCCTCATGATGTCACCTATTTTCTACTCTGTTACTCTCCTAATCCTACTCTTACACTCTAGGGACATGGTTCACATGGCAGGCAAAATTGGGATTCACTATCCTTATCCTCATTTGCATAGGATTGCCTAGTAATGCTTGGTTACATTTCTCAGACTGAGCTTCCTCCTTAGCAACCACTACTCAGTAGCCATGTTGTCTTTAGCCTGCCATTCACCTGCATGGCAGATGAATATTTTTAATAAAATGCCTATTTTGGCTTTTATTTTTATTTTTTGCTGGTTTTTAGAGCACCGCATGTTTGCGCAGCGCTGTGCTACACTTAAACATTGGAGATCAGGGGAAAAAAATATTTTTTATTATTTTGCAACAGATAAAAATGCCAATGGCCTTATATTTGGCCATTGGCGTGCTTCCTCAACTGGGTGCATCCTTTATTTGGAGCTGTCATAGCTACGTTTTTCTATTTGCAGAACGGTACTCCGTTACCAACGGAGTACATTTCTGCAAATAACACTACTCTTACTTGGACAGATTAGTGTTTCCTGTATTGCAAATTTACCTCATTTGCATAGCTTTCAGCAGCAAATGAGGTAATTTGCATAACAGTACACTGTCCGTGCAAGGGTAGTCTTAGGAGCTCTCATGCACGCCCCTGCCGGCTGTTCCCGGATCGCTCGGCAGACATATTGGTTGTCTGGAGTCTAACTCTAGTCTTACACTCTGTGCAAGTCTTTGTGAATCCAGCCCTTTATCTTTTGCTATACCAGACTTTTACTGCCCGTTTTGGCTTTTTTTCTGTGATTGATTTTGTCTTTTGGCTGACACTGGGTAGAGTATGGCTGAAGGAATGGGTTTGGAACTGGAGCTTGATTATGTCCCTATTGAAGCTGATTTCAACAATCATGTTGGTCATTTGCATCATTTGATTCATGTCAGTGACAACCCTCTTTTTTTTCTTTGAAATTGGGTGAGGGTCAACCTTTACAAAAAGTGACATTAGCAGAGTCTGAATATCTGAATTCAACTGTGAAGGCATTGAGAATAAACTATACAAATTAAAATGTTACCAGTGGCAATGACTCCATCTAGAAATCTGCCTGCATTTTAAGGTAGTTCCTAGAGGACTATGTATATTGAAGATGCCAACTTAAGGTACGTGTTTTCCAGAATTATTACTCAAATGGCAGGAATTAAATCCAGAACTTAGTTTCAACTATATGTGTTTATTGAATGAGTCGTTTAAACCTATGGAAGCTGAACTAGGCTGTGAAGTTGAGAGCATCCTTAAGGGTTTACAGTCTAAGTTTGGAACCAATGTCTACAAGGTACGCCTAGAGGATGTTTTTTCTAGTATTGCTATCTATAAGGAATAAACTTAGACAGCAGAAGAGTAAAAAACTGGATCATGATTTTTTGGACTTCAGTAGGGGTCATATTTTTGTTTGGCAATGTCATATGTCAAATGATTTGACTCCTAAAGGTATTAGAAGCACAAATGATGGCTCTAATGATTCAGAAAATGCTAATGAAGTGCCGGTTCTTAATGTTCAACAAGAAGCTGGCTCTGGGACTGCCCAGTGTTGTCAGTGAATAGGGGAGCTTTTGCACTCTTCAGTACTGAGCATGCTCATGAGCAATGTCTGAACTCGAGCAAAGAATTAGGGCCCAGATGTAAAGACAAAAAAAATCAATAATATTGTTGGTCCTGAACCGAAGTTTTGTTTTAAAAACAGTTTGTCTCTCAAGAGACAATATCATTGTGGTAAGCATCCTACACAGGATTCTAAAAAATGGGCACACATCCATGTTGTGGATGTATGCCTTGTCCTTTTCTTTCTGAATGTAAAGTATTTGTCCATCCAGTCAATGGTTTTGTATTTGCTCCAAAGTTTTATGGTGATTGCTCTACATGCTATCTTGTCTATTTGCCCTCCTGTAACAAATGTTGCTGTTTTTATGTGGGGAAGAGAGGGTGATGTTTTCAGTGTGCTTTGACTGGACAGTGGTATGTGTTGTTGATGTTTGTGTGGGTCTGTGAGATTGCGTGTGTGTGTGTGTGTGTGTGTGTGTGTGTGTGTGTGTGTGTGTGTGTGTGTGTGTGTGTGTGTGTGTGTGAGTGTGTGTGTGTGTGTGCATGTGTGCGTGGGCAAGTACATAGCTCCAACACACACTACATCACAGTGCTGATATCTGATGGACATGTCCAGGAAACCTGCAGGAAATCTATGTACCAACTGTGGATATCCCCTTCCATGTCACTGCCCTTTCTAGGGAAGGTCACAGGCATGACCCACATGCGCAAAGGATGGAGTGCTCCAAGAGTACAAATGGTGGTCTCAATATGAACATTCCATAGACATTTACATCCACAATTCCCTTCAATGCCCTCAAAACTGTTGTGTGGAAATGGAAGGGTTATGGGTCTTAAACTGTGTCCCCTTCCTCCCACAGTAGGCTTCCAACCAGAGGTGGAGGCAGAACATCTCTGGGAAGAACAGTGGCAGTTTTGAGTGGCTGCAGAGGGGCATCCACAGCACTAAACTCCCTGCACTGTCTTTCCATCATAATGCACATCTGGCGCAGGCACTCCCACAGGTCATCACACAAATTACGTACTACCCTAGCTAGCTCAGTTATAGCTACGTTTGTCTCTGCCTGCCCTGTATAATGGACTTTTACAATCATTGTGTACTGACCACAGAGACACTCACATCAGCAGGAGAGAAGTACCCATAACATGGCCAGCCACCAACAAATCAAACCACAAGGTCCTCCTTATCATACCTCTCAATTGTCTAGATTTTTGCAGGGTCAAGATTTTTGCCTCATATTTTTGGTCTGTCTTCATAAAATCCATTGCTGTTCTGGATTTTTGTGGTGAATAAGTGAGGACTGAAATCATTATATAATGACAGACATTTGAATTTCAGACTTGCTATCCTTCAGAAAATGCATGTAACACAAGACCTTCCATTCTGTTAACATTTTAAGTTTATAAGAGTAATATCTAAAATGTGTCCCTATTTTTGGAGCTTTGTTCCCCTATTATTTTTGGCTTTGTCCAGATTGTTTGTGCCCAGAAGTTGAAAGCTATGCTCCTTATGCTTGATAAAGGTCATAGGTTCATAGGAGTTTACTAGGCTAACAACCACAAGGGCATTGTTAAGTCTAACCATGCATCACAAACATCTGACAAGTTCTGGTACCAATGATAAGTGTTTGCAGTGGCTTGAAAGAAGAAACATTTACAAGCAGGGGCCTGGTATATGAACCATTTACAGGCTGTCATGTCCATTAGAGAGATGTATTTATTTTATTTATTTATTTAATTTCACATTTGTAGTTCAGGAAAGTCCAAGTGGATGCATGTCCATTTTCAGCGGAGGTCCGGGGTGAAAAGCTCCACAGTTAAATTTTAAGGAAAATATAAGATGTATACAGAAGCATTCAAATTTACATAGTACCAGACTTAACATTGATTAGTAACATAGCATTGAAGCTTAATATTTAACATATTTCCATAGACTGAACACATCTTTTACAGTTTTAGGTTGAGGTATTACATAATGGTGAACATTGTTAGTAGGGGTTGCATTTTTTTGCTTTATACAGTTGGCTTGTGAGCAAGTTAGCCACAGTAGGGAGTATAGCAACAAAGAGAGCAAAGATTAGACAAAGTAGCTAAGGTATAGAGTAGGAGTAGAGGTGTAAAGAGAAAGGTGCAGTGGATAGATAACAGAGTGTCCTAGCAGTGACATATGGGTATTGACTAAGGGGTTTGAATTAAAGGTGGAACTAGAAGGAAACTAGAGAAGTTGGATTCTTTTGATGATGAAGCTGAAGTCAGAGCACAATAGTAAGGGGAGAGGGGGGTCAGCCAGGTGGGGAACATGCATATCCATGTGTACTTTAGGTGTTCTTTCAGGAGCCTTTTGAATGTAATCTTTGAGCCTGCTGAGGTAATAGCCATAGGTAGGGTGTTCCAAATTTTGCCTATGTAGTTAGGGAAGAGGGAGTTCCTTGCTGTGTTTTCAGTCTTGACGACCTCGATTAATTTTTTTGTCGCTAGAGCGAAGTTGTCTAGTTTTAGCTTGTAGTTCTAGTAGATTGGCCAGAGCTGCAGTTTTGTCTGGGAGTAGTAGGAGATTATGGGCAAAGGAAGGTTAATGATAATTTAAAAATTAAGGAATTCTAGCCAGCCAAGATGTTTTTGGGAATGGCAGTGGTGGGCTCAGTAAGGGGCAGCAGTAGCAAATTTTGCAATGTGATTGTAGCAGGTGTTAAGTTTGACAATTTCAGTTTTGTGTAAGTTGGTGAGAATGGGTGAGAAATAAAATAGTGTGGAAAGGATGTGAGTTTGAGCAATTGTTATCCTAGCAGGTTGTGTTAAAAATGGTTTATTTTTATAAAGACTAACTATTTTTTTGTGGATATTTTTAATGGTTTGATTTATATGCTGATCAAATTTGAAGTTATTATCAATGGTCACTCCTAGCAATTTAGTGTGAGTGTCAGGGGAAATAACAGTCCCATCCAGATACACAATATTAAATGGGCTGGGTATTGTGGTACATTTGTTAGGTGGAAATAGCAACAGTTTGTTTTTTTTTTTGGGGGGGGGGTTTAGTATTAGGTTTTGTTACGAAACCAGTTTTCAGTGGTATGGAAGGCTTTTTGGGTTATAGAGAGGAGTTTCTGAGGATCGTTGGCTGAACAGACAAGTGTTGAGTCATCAGCGTATCGTATAACTGTTGCATCTTGACAGATGCTTTGGAGATAGGTGGCAAACCAGGGATGAATTTCCTATTCCCATCCAGTTGTCCAAGTTACACTTGAATTGGGTTAGGGAAGAACTCCACATCACATGGATGGGGAGCCTGTTCCAGAGAAGGGGTAGTCTCTGGGATACATACCTGTCTGTCCAGCAAGTTGAACTTATATCACAGACAATGTTTAAGTCATTAGAGGAGATAATTCTGGTGCTGTTTGTTTTGTGAATATGCAGGAGGTCCATCAGAGTGAGGTCTGACAATGCCTTGCATGCTAGGTGTAGATCTTTCCTCAACAGCCTGCAGGAGACAGATTACAGGGATAGGTCCTTGAGGCAATCTGCACAGGACATGTTACTTACACCCTGTATTATTTTAATGAGGAACACCTATGGACATTCCAATTGTTGAAGATGTCTGTTAAGTACATACCAAAGGGGGCATTGTACTCAATGGTAGGTCTGATGAATGCCAGATACAGTGGAATAATGACTTCCTTGGACTTAGATGCCATAACTTTGTTTGTAATTTGCACAACATAGAATGATTTTCACACTACTGTAGACACACGATGGTCAAGGGCTAGATTAATGTCTATATCTGTCCCCAAGTCCCTGACTACAGGGTCAAATCTTATGGGTATGTTGTCAGTATGATAGTTACCAGAGATGGATGACTTCCCAAAGGATACCTTTATGCATTTATTGGCATTTAAGTGTAGAAAAACAGAAGAAACGGGAAAATATACAAAACCAGTAAAAAGCAATGATTTCCCGTAGTACAGTAACCAATAAAGGCAGTCCCATGACACTGTAATTCAACAGTTCTTTTGCAAGAGTTTGCAGTCCATAAAAATAGTGAAAACCAATTTATTAAACAAGAAAAACAAAACGATACATCAAAGATTAAGCGCTTTCATTTCCTAAGCCAGAAACTTCATCAGAATAAATGCTGTTGCTCTACAAAATCTTTTATACATCCTGTTATTAATTAATTAGATAAATTAAATTCACTTAAAGGTTCAATTAAAGGTTTCAGTTCAAGTCATTTAAGTAAGAATGCATTTAAAAGAGTAGTTAGTGAAATGGTTGTGGTTAAAAATCATATACGTATCAAATAACTTACAAATATATACATGTAAAATGACTTACAGATTTGATATGTATATATGTAAAATGTAAAATGTCATCACTAATAACACTGTTTATTATAGATCATGTACATGAACATATGGAAATATAAACAATATTAATAAATAGATATAAATAAATATATATATGAAAAGTATATATCTAATAAAACTGTATATTGATGTAAAATATTTACAATGAAAATAAAAATAAAAGTGAAATGCCCATCAGTACTTCTGTTTATAAAAAGTGCTAAAAAATGTTATTGGCATTTAGTTTTAGTCAAGGGCTATGACACGAGTTGTTTGTCTGTGTCAGCCCTTCATAGGGAACATTTGTATCAATGACGGCTCCAAATTTAAAATCAACTGCAAATTTAGTCAGTCAGGGGTCACTAACATTGGCTTTGACTTCAGAGAAATTAATGCCAGAAAGGAGCAGTCCCAGAACTAATCCCTGAGAGACACTACTTGCAACTGGCCCCTTTGTAGAGGTGGACTCTCCAGTTCTAATTTACTTGATCCTGTCTGTGAGCCAGCTGGCTATCCAACAAGTAATATAAGGGTTTGCACATAACCTTTACAGTTTATCAATAATGCCTATGTGTGGTATTGTGTCAAATGCCTTGGTCATGTCATAGTAGGCAGTGTGAACCATTTGCCCTCATCGATTGCTTTGGTGACTTTCTCAAAGATGGTCACCTGACTGGAGATGATAGCACTAATGCATTGGTCTCATCTTGCCATAAGGTGGCACCCTGGGTCTATAGTGTGGATTGCACAAGTGTTTGTGAAATGTGTCAGTAATGATCAGTGCACTACCATGGTGAAAAGCTATGTCTGCCATTTAGTACAAATACAACAAGGCTTGCTGCATTGTAGGTAAACTGCTATGTTACATCACCTGTAAATTTCCTGCCATGGCATAAACCCTACCCCAGTTCACATTACCCCAAACTGTATGCACCTAACGTCAGTTGCAATTGTTAGCCCATCGCTTGCTCCAATACTGTGTCATGTAGTTAGCACACAACATACAGAAATACAGAATTAGCTATGTACAAACTAAAACTATCAGTCTCTAATCACTTGCCTCTCTTGACGGCTTGGGTGTCTTGCAGACTTTCAGCTTCCCTTATGAGAGTAGCAGCTTTATGAGTTGCTGTATTTCAAACTTCCTTAGTGTGATGAGAGGATTAAATGGCCATGGCTGTCGTTATCATGCAGTTTTGAGGCTACTAGTGTGGTCATTATGCTAATGAGACTATTTAGAATCGATGTTCATGAAGCAGTGTTAGTGACACAACAGGTAGCACACTCATCTTTGGTGCAGAAGGTAGTGGGTCCTATTCCCACACCAGGTCAATCATTTGCTGAAACTGCAGTGCACCATAAGGGGGGTAGGAACTTCTAAGTGTGCCTTCCTTTGAAGGAGACGTTAAACTGAGGTACTATCTGCTTGATTTGATGGTAGCTTGAGAGTATGTAAAGGATCCCATGGCACCTACTGAAAAGGGTAGGAGTCCTTTACTTTATACAACATCAAAACACATTATTTATATATTTACAAAATGTACATGTTTAGAGGCACATATATACACATTTCTATTTTTTTACTATTATCATTTTTCATATATCATCTTCATTGTTACTCTTCCATAACTGACCATCAGTCTTTCTCCCACAACCATAATCTAATTTTTCACAATATATCAACCAAAATCCATTTTCCATTAATGAAAATTTAAGTCAGTCTTTCATGCCAAATAACACATATTACATAAAATAAATTCTTATCTACTATTCTAACTTTCTTCTTTTTTTTATATCCATATCCATACATAATCATATTCATATCTATATTGTTTATGCAATTAATATTCTCAAAAATGTTTTCTTCACATGACATTTCCCAGAGTTTCACTACTCTTTGACATTTCAGAAAATGCTCTGTCTCTTCCTCTCCACAAAATAAACACACTCTTTCATCTTTCTTTCTATATGCTATATTCCCTTTTACTGGCAACTTATTTATTATCAGTATCCACAGAAAATCTTGACACTCTGCTATTCTGGTACACCACTTTTCCCTCACTTTAAAGACTTCAAGTAATTTCTTCTGGTAAATATTCCCATGAATTTGCATAATAATATTGCTCCATCACATTACTATACCACAGCCTTCCATTTTTCTCCATATCATCAATTTTTATTTTCCATGTTAATATTTTTTTCTTGATAATTTGTTGTTTCTTCATTTACATATTCTTTTTCACTTTTTCTTATTTTCATCATCTTTTCAAACTTTTTCTGTTTATATGTAAACATTCTCACTACTAATTTCTCTGTCTTTCTTTACCCACTTTATTACTCTATACAAGTTTAAAGAAGCAGAATAAACAACTGTATTTAATATCCCAGTCCCACTTCATCTTCATTCATATACAGTGCACCTTTTACAATTGGGTTTATTCTTTGAACCCCATATGACAGAAAACATCAACTGCACAATTTCATTGTCATATTTTTGTGAGTCTTATAAACATTTTCCATATATCTATGTGCTATTTTTCTCACTGTTACAGGATACACCAGATAAATCTTTTTTCTTGAATTCTAATCCATACACCCTCCACAGAAGACATATTTCTTTTATCAAACCCTCCCATTGCATCATAACTACATAATTTTCACAAATGTTATCCTTACCAAAGACTGAAAAATGCACAACCCAGTTTTCACCACATCATCTAAACCCTAACTTTTATCTTTATGCAAGGTCATGTCCATTTCTTTTGAACATCCATTCATACAAACTAATACTTTCTTCATCCATATTGTGTTCTTAATAAATAACTATATACTTTGCTTATGTCAAAACTACTGGAATCACTGTCTCCATTTTGCATCACATATCTAACATGTTTTATTTTATAAGCTATTTCACTCATTATCACATTCATCACCAATGCAAACAATATTCCACCCATGGGGTACTCTTGTCTTATACCACACTTCATGCATATTTCTTAAATCAGCCACCAACTCACTGGCACTTCCACTCTATTATTTTGATATACTGACATGCACAGTCTCCTAATTCTATTACCTATTCCATTCTTCTCCATGACATCCCATAAAGTGCCATGTCCTACTGTATTAAATATCTTCCTAACATCACCTAGAAAAAGCTCCACATCCTCCCTTTTCCTTATAGTATCATCCACAATTTCCCCTCACAACCAATAACAATTATTGACAGCCCTTCCCTTTTATGTCATACTTTCTTCCATAATATCGCTTATCCTTCGTTCCATTTTCCTCTGTATTAATCTCATAAAAATGTAATCTGTGTTATTTAGTTTAATGGGTATCCATTTTTTTATTTCATTCTTCCCATCTTTCTTCCATATAAACTTTAATACCCCAATACATAACTGTTCATAAACAAACCCTTTTTCCAAGCATTCATTCAGTACATGTACAAAATACTCTCTTTTCCACTCCATACTTTTTCCATATCCCATACCCTATAGTATTACTTTACTTTACTTCACCCAATCCACTAATAATAATTTCTTTTTACAAAATTTTCCTTCACTCATTTTGGATTTTCTGCTACTTTCCATTCTCCCTTATTTTCCTTATTTTTACTCATACATATTTTCCACTTGCTGTGCTACAATTCTCATGATTTGCACTTGTGTTCTTTTTACCTCTCCTTTTACATTTATTTCCCTCATTATAGTAATATCCTCCTTATTATTTTACCCAAATATGTAGATAGCTCCTCCTCCTGTGCCCCTTGTAAATAGTATTTTGCCAAAACAGTACTGCCTTCATTCTTTTCTTGATTTTTTTATATTTTTTTCCATCTCATAACACTTTGTTATATTACTCTCTAGGTACTATAATGCATTTCTCTACATTTTCCCATAATTCACTTTTTTCCTTTCTTACATCATACCGCCATTGAAAAATAAATCACTTTTTATACTTCTTTTTAAATTCACTCTACCATTCAAACCAGTTTTTATACAAGTCCTTCATGGTTATATGATCCTTTTATAACTGCAGTACTTCCATCTGTACAGTTTTATCTCATAATTTGTCATTTACTCTTTTTATTCCCTTTCCTATTTTAATACACTATTTTAATATACTCCATTTCTTCCATCACTTCCATCCATACTGCTAAATGATTTGAAAATCCCATCACAATTATATCACCATCTGCTACACCCAAACTTTCCAGTAATACAAAATAATCAATTTCAGAGCCGAGTGCCCCTTCTATTAGTTCATTGACTTTTGCTCACATGATTAATTTATCACATTTTATCAATTCCTGTATTTTTTTACATCTTTCCTTTTCTTTTTACATTTTCCCCTTAAATAACAATTAAAGTCCCTTGCAATTATCATTTCTTACTAACCAACACATAGTCTAATATTTGATGAAACAAATACTTTCTTTCCTTGCTAGTTTTATATATATATATATATATATATATATATATATATATATATATATATATATATATATATATATATATATGTATATATATAATGTTATAATTTTATAAACATGTTCTCTTCACTTCACATTCACAACAGTTAACCTTTCCATCCTTACCAATGTTGCATCTAGTATTTTCACTGTTGTTTTATACAACACAGCCACTCCAGAACAACGTTCATTTCCTAAGTTCTGTATTATATTCCCATCCCACAATTTTTCTGTCTGCAGTCTTTCTTCAGTTGTCAGGAGTCTTAGAGCCTCTAAGAGAATAACATCCACATCACATTTACACACCATTTCAGTATCCCCATCCATCTTACAGTGTTAATAATACTGTTCAAATTTAATGAAAGCACTCTAAAATCATTGCTTTTCCATATTTTTAAGTTTAGCGGAAATATTTGTTTTCTAATTTTTACTATTTCCCCAACTGAATGTTTTTTCCTGAATTTATGTACAAATAATCCTTGATCCTCAGAATTAGATTTTTCATTGTCTAGAACCTCAAAAAAAAAAACGTTTCCAAATGTTTCTTTCAGCATGCACTCTCTCTCTCTCCTCATTTTTCCTGTCCATATTTGTTTCTCCTACAGTTTCTTCTTCATCTATTTCACCCTCTCCCCAGCCACTTGTTGCCTTCTTTAGGAATGTATTCTCCCTTTTCATTCTTGTTCATTATTTTCTGTTTGCTCTTAACAATCCATCCAAAAGTGTCCCTTTTTTACACTAACTGCATTTAGGAAAACACCTTCTTGCTGTATATGCTCTCTTTCCACATTGATTATATTGTACCTTGTTACATTCAATAATTAAATGAGAAAAATCTCCAAAAAAATATGATTGTAGGCTGGCCAGCATATCTTAATGTATGTCTATGACCAGCCACACACACACACACACACACACACACACACACACACACACACACACACACACACACACACACACACACACATGCACACTTAGCAAGTTTTTCACCGTGTTGTTTTCACATTTCAAAACAGATTCCATCCTCAACCCACCGTTCCATAAGTTTCTCTCATCTCTAACTTTCACAATATCATCAGCAGTTTTGCATAGACCCCGCATGCACTTTTTAACATTGTCTTGTTCCATTTCATCAATTCTGAATTGCAAAGTAACATTTTTAACATTTGAGTTACTACCAGAAAACAACTAACTGTTCCTGAGATCAATGTCTTCTTTTTTGTTACAGTGTTCTAGCAATTTCATCATTGGTCCATCAGTTTCAGATGTTAAGCCACAAAAAGTTTCTGTTCCAAAGTCCACATTTCTTGAGCTTTAAAACAAAGAACAGTTATCAAATTGTCCCATACATAATATCTATCTATTACAGTGCCGTTGTTTGTTCATATTCTAATAGCTGTTTTCTTCTTTTTAAAAAATGTGTTACTTACAGTTTTGATGTTCTCTTTTTTGCCTGCTGTCACTGCATACGTTTTAGTTACTTCATTGTCTGCTGACAAGACATTTTCTTAGTTTGTTGCTGTTTTCCTCTTTTACTTTCTGTAATTGCTGCATAAGTTTTAACTGCTGCATTCTCTCCTGCCGCATCACCTGGCTCCTTTTACATTTTACAGTCCTCAGCACTCCCAAAAAAGTTATCTGCCATCTCACAACATGAAACAACAGAACTGTCACCTGGGTAATTCTGATAAGATCCAAACCAGGAACACTCGTAGCTGAAACCTCCAGAAGAAACATCAAAGTGTTTTAGTTAAAATCCAAAAATACTTTTATTAAAATACAAAAATTAGCGCTTTCATCCGGTGACCATTACTAGACTTCATCAGACAATTTTTAAACACTCAAAACCCTTCTTTTATACAAAACCTAGTTAAAACCAATTAGTGTAAACAGACCTTGCCCATGCAAATTACTTAATTATTCACTTTAACCATTCCATGATCGTTGTCCCTAAGGAAGGTATTCAAAGCATAGGTTACTCTGTTGCATTTTTTCTTGTTGTTACTGTTGTTAATAGATTCAAAAAATTCATAAATAGTATATCTTGTTAAAGTAACAAATATACATATGTAAATATTATAAAAATATATAAAAGTCATACAAAAATTATATGTATTTCCTGTATTTAAATCCAATGGAGTTTATCTTTCAAATACTCTTGATTTTAATTTACTAGTGATAGAAAGCATGTCATTAAGTCCTGGTGGGGAGTATGCATTTAAAAATACCTGCCACCAGGTTTCTCTGTCTTCCAAATATAGTTTCCAAGGACCCCCTCTGGTCTCACTTTTAACTTGTTGTAGCACTAAAAATTTAAAAGTGTGGTCTGGATGTTCCTTAATATGTCTATATAAGGTGTTCTTTTCATCTTTTTGCCTTATTTCATATTGGTGTTTGTATATACGCTGGCCTAATTTTCGCTGTGTTTTGCCTATATAAAAGGCACAACACTGACAGCAAATGCCAGCGTATACTACTGCATGTGAATAACAATTGTACCTCCCTTTTATCACTATTTGTTTGTCCCCAATTTTTACTTCAGAGGTTTTCAAAATATATTTGCATTGTTGGCAAAATCCACATGGTAACATACGGCCTTTACTTTCACAAAGACTGGGTTGATTCCATTTTCAGTGGTGGCTTAGAAGGAAAGTCCCATAATTATTACAGATAAAAAGTACAGAGAACATTACATACACATGCATAAAGTAAGATAGTAAAAGTTTTAGATTTTACAGGGGAAATGGCTGTACAGTTTGCACGCATAAAAGATACAGAAAATATTTATTTTTCTTAACATAAAATAAAACATTGTGGTATTTTAATAGTCAGATATGTATATGAAGCTTAAGATCTACAGTTAAATGTTAGGTGTTGTATGTACAGATATTGAATATGTACAGTTACATAATGTAAAATTCGAGTTTTTCAGTAAACTAAGTAGGTTAGAGATTCCGGAGGCAGTTGTAGTTTTGAATGCATTTCTGTTTGTTTTATAAAGAATATTAGTTTGTTGTTCAATATGAGATAGAAGATACAGAGACAGAAATGTTATATGAGACAGGGCTAGAGAGAAGAGATGGACATATATGAGTGAGAAGAAGGAAGTTAGCTATATGTGAGAGGGAAAAGTATTTTTGAGTAGTATTTATATACTCTCCTGGAGCTCTGCAGGAGCAGAGGCAGTTGCCTAATAAATGTTTTTCAGTGATGGTTTACATAAAGTTATTTTGTCTATTTGTCTTAGTTTTAAGGGGTAGAGTTCCAGATTCTTGTAACACGATATGAGTAAAATGAGTCACTGGCAGAATTATTTGATTTTGTGACAGAAAGTGTTTTGTTATTGGCTCTGAGGGTTATGGTAGTGCTACAAGGTTGCATTGTCTCTTGTAGACATGGAAGTTTTTCAGGGATGAATATTACTTTGTGGAATTTAGTAAGCTGTGAGTAGTTAAGATAGTATGGGAGTTCAAGCCAGTTAAAATCTTTTAGGAATATGCAGTGAATATGTCATACCTCTTAATTGTACAGATTTTCGCAGAATGTCTCAATTTTTGCCACATATTTTTGGTCCGTTTTTCATGAAATTGTGTTTTTTTGGCAAATTAGTGGCAAATCTTTAAAGACTTCGAAAATAATGACAGACATTTGAGTTTTGGACTTCATATCCTTCAGAACATTCATGTTAATGCAAAACCTGTTATTCTATTAACTATCTTAGTTTGTAAGAACAATATTTAAAATGTGTCCCTATTTTTGGGCCTTTGTCTCACTTTTACCTATAGCTTTGTCCAGATCTCTTGCTCTAAGAGGTTTAGAGGTACGGCAGTGATGAGTCTTTTAAGGGTTATTTGCAGAAAATTTGGCAATTCTAATACAGAACATTTCTAGTTTGCTTTTAGGGTGGAGATGAGATTAGTAAAGACAGGTGCTGCTTAAAATAATGATGGAAATAGGTATGTTTTTGCTATTGATTTTCTAGAGTGGTCATTAAAAAATGTTTTCATCCTATAGAAGGAGCCTAGCTTCCATTTTTTTTTTGTTTTTTTTTTTGTTTTGTTTTTTTTTTTTTTTGATGAATTGGAGAAGGTGGTGATCATATTTGAGATGATCATCAATTAATATTCCAAGGAATTTGGTTTGAGAAATGCATTCTATTTTTGTGTTATTAGATGACAGAATGTGGAATGAATGTTCATAGGTTTAAAGGTATATACTAGGGTAATGGCCACAAGGGCCTTTATAAGCCTAGTAGTGCAACCCAACCAATTGTGTCCCTGTGTATTATGGGTGTTTATTAGGAGAAGTAATGTTAGAAAGTTTCTAAATACTTTGTCATGGGTGGGATGTTTGTTTTGGCATTACTATCTGCTGTTGTCTGTCAGAGACACAGGGGCCAGACCCAGGGTGAATTTACAATTTACCCTCCATTGGTCAAGGTTACAATTAAATAAGATTAAGGATGGGCTGTGCTTCACATGGATGGGGGAGCCTGTTCCAGAGCATGAGATCTTCTTTGACACATATCTGTGTCACCAAAATGTCTTATTTATGCCACAAACAAAATCTAGTTCCTTAGATCTAGTGGGTCTGATGCTGTTAATTTTGTGTATGTGCAAAAGGTTTATCAGTGCTGGATCTGAGGATTCCTTGTATGCCGGAATAGATTGCCTGTCAGTAACATGTAGGAGAGTGAGTATAGAGATAGGGCTTTAAGGAGGTCCTTATACGATAATGTGTTTAGACCATGGATTTTTCTGGTAAGGAGCCCTTGTGGGCTTTCCAGCTATTGCATATGTCTGGTTAGGGACATGCCAAAGGAGGCATTAAACTTAATGATGGATCTGATAAGTCCATATAAACTGACACAATGAATTCTTTGGAAGTGGGTGCCATGCCCTTACTTATAAGTTGGGCAATATAGAATGATTTGATTACTACCTTGGCCATATGTTGGTCAAAGGCCAGATTAGTGAATTAACTCTTAGGGGTAACTTATCAATGGAGTAATCCTCCTGGGTGGCAGTTTTCCCAAAAGACATTATAATGCGATTCTTGGCATTGAGTTTTCATCCATGACTTTGGCACCGGTCATCTATCTGTTTAAGACACTGTAGTAAGATGTTTGTGTCATGTGCAATCCTATGACAGCTCCTAGTTTGTAGCAATCTGTGAACTTCATCAAAGAAAGGCCCCTGACATTAGCCTTTATGTCTGAGAAGTAGAAGCCAAATAGGAACCATCTGAGCATGAAGCCCTGAGATGTCCTGCTTGTAACTTGTCTCCTAGTGTTGGTGACCTCTCAAATCCTGACTTCCTGTGTCCTATCAGTGGCCCAGCTGGCAATCCATTAAGTTGTATAGGGGTTTATGCCCAGATTGGTAAGTTGTCAACTATACCCAAGTGGAGTATTCTATCAAATGCCTCAGTCAGTTCCAGGTTTGTGGTATGCAATGTTTCCCCCTCATCAATTGCCTCAGTGACCTTCTCAAAGAAGTCTACCAGATTTAGTAGACATGACCTTCCTTTGACAAAGCCAAAGTGGGTTGGGGTCCAATGTCTGAAGGTTGCCTATATCTTTGTTGGTCATTACCATGATAATTCATTCCATGGCTTTGCTTATTATCCTAGGCAGACTAATAGGTCTGTAGTTTCTGCAATCATTTGATAGTCCAACCTTCTAAAGTGGAATAATTGTTGCAGTCTTCCAGTCTCATGGTACAAAGCCTTCTTTGAGGCAATAGTTGAAAAGTGACTCAAGTGGCCCTAATAGGGCATGTTTCAAGCTATTTAAGAAGCATCACTGGATATTGTCAGGACCCAATAAGGCTGTATTTTTGGCCTTAGTGAGTGTCACCAAGACTTGCTGCCTGTTAATAGTTGGGGGTTATGCTACAAGGTATTCAATGGAGGGAGGTGGGGGAGTGAGAGGTTATGTTTGAGTTGAATTTTTCAGCCAACAAATTTGCCATGTTACTCTGCTTAGTGAAGGCAGCAGCTTTGACCACCAGTTCAGCACACTGATATGTGCTGCTTTTGAGGTTTTGCACATAGCTATAGAAGGCCTTGTGATTGCCTTTAGCCTGTGATGCTATCCTGACTTTGTAATTTGCCTAGTTGCACTTACTTAGAGATCCTGTCATGAGAGTTGATCTTCCTAATTTTAGCCATAGGTATTTTTCCTTTTGTTGCATACCCTATTAAGGTTAGGATTCCATCAGTGTGGTTTAATTTTTTACTTTGTTTTGTGTTTACTTCCAATAGGTGCAGCAGTCTATACAGCCATTTACATGGTTGTACAGGGTCTCTAAAACAATTCTGCATAGGTTGCTGTAAGCCCGTGGTTGGGAGGGCCACTGAATTTTGACAAACTATCACTTAACAGGATGTAGTTGCTTTGGAAAAGTATCTAACTGTTACAGGGTTTGCTTGGGATTACCGAGTTGACTATTATTTAACTCATTCACTCCAGTGGAGCTCAGGAAGTTCATAGGTGCATAGGTTCACAGGTTCATACTAGGTTATCTGCCCTAGGACATTTATAAGCTTAGCCAGAATGTGTTTAGCTTTCGCCACCCATTTTAAATTTATTTTGCTATGCCCTTTTTCGAGGTTAGTATACTGTGCCTCTGTTTAACAGTGACACAGAAGTGATACCCGGTGTAAACCTATGATCTCCCATCCACTCATCAAGATTCCTCTTGAAGAGAGTCAATGAGGGACTCTGCCTAACCTGGACTGGGATTTTATTCCAGAGTGAAGGGAGCCTCTGGGTTATGAATCTGTCCCTCCAGCATGTCCTATTTATTTCAGTGCTGAGGTTCAAGTCTCTTGAGCGCGTAGCTCGATGGGATTTGGATTTTCTGAGGTGCAGCATGTCCATTATTTCTGGGTTGGACATGGATTTATATGTCAGGCCCAGATCGCCTCTGAACAGGCGGTATGCCATCAGTATTAGCAAAAAACTACGGGCACTCATAAAATTGTCTAAGGCCAGCTTCGAGAGAAAAATTGCACAGGACACTAAGAATAATCACAAGGCTTTCTTTAGTTATGTTAGGAACCTGGGTGGTAATTCCCAGATATGCTCAGAATTAGTCCAAAATGACAAAAAATACACCGAACCCACAGACATTGCCAACATCCTAGCTGACAGGTTCAGCGCAAACTTCTCCCCCCCTCTCCCCATCAAAAGGGCAAATATCTATCCCAGCAGAGTGCTGCCCCCCCTGACATCTCAGATGCTCAGGTAAGAGCCGCCCTCTCCAAAGCAAAAAACACAGCATCAATGGGACCAGACGGTGTCCCGGGCTGTGTCCTACATGAACTCCAAGAAGAGCTAAACCCAAACATAAAACTACTGTTCAATCTCAGCCTTACTACAGGATATGTGCCCAAAGAGTGGCGTACAGCAACAATGGTCCCTCTCCATAAAGGTGGTGACTCAACGGATCCTGGAAACTATCACCCCATAAGCCTGACTAGCTTTGTCTGCAAAGCTATGGAAAGGATCATCATGGACCTCATAAATATAGATATTGGGGACCTACATACACTGGATCCTACCCAGTTCGGCTTTGTTAAGGGCAGATCCTGCCTCTTAAACCTGGTTGATTTCTTTGAAACAGTCACCAAGGCCATTGACGAGGGGAAGGTGGTCCACACAGCCTACCTGGACCTCGCAAAAGCCTTCGATACAATACCCCACTTGGGCATTATAGATAAGCTCACCAGCTTAAATATAAACCCCTATGTCACTAGATGGATTGCAAACTGGCTCAAGGACAGAACCCACATGGTTAGAATTGCTGGAGCCATGTCAGACTCCAAACCAGTTACAAGTGGTGTCCCACAAGGCTCAGTCCTGGGACCTCTCTTGTTCGGTATATATTTCTCGGAGATACAGGCCAACACGGAAGGACTGTGGCTGACCAAGTTCACAGATGACTGCAAACTGGGCGCCATAATTGACTCTCCAGCCGACACAAGCATCCTCTAAAAGGGCCTCATAGAAACAGACAACTGGTGCCAGAGCCATGGCCTCAAGCTAAATGCCAAAAAGTGTATAGTCATCCCCTTTGGCAAAAACAAAGTGCCCACAAATTACCACATAGGTGGTAATCCATTAAGTACAGAAGAAGTAATTAGGGACCTGGGGACCTAAGTTGATAGCAATCTCTCATTTGACAACCACGTGGCCAAAGTGGTTAGAAAAACATTTTATATAGCCCACCTAATCATGAAGGGATTCACATCTAGATCAGAGGAGGTCATCATGCCTCTTTACTCATCCCTCATCAGGCCCATAATTGAGTACAATGCCCCTTTTGGGATGTACCTTACCAGACACCTGCAGCAACTGGAAAGACCCCAAAGTTCCTCACCAAGAGGATCAAAGGGCTCAAACAGATGCCATATGCTGCCCGGTTAAAGAAACTCCAGCTCTAATCAGTGGCATACTGCCTGTTCAGAGGCAATCTGGGCCTGACGTATAAAGCCATGTCCAACCTGGAATTAATGGGCATGCTGCACCTCAGAAAATCCAAATCCCATCGAGCTACGCGCTCGAGAGACTTGAACCTCAGCACTGAAATAAATAGGACATGCTGGAGGGACAGATTCATAACCCAGAGGCTCCCTTCACTCTGGAATAAAATCCCTGTCCAGGTTAGGCAGAGTCCCTCATTGACTCGCTTCAAGAGGAATCTTGATGAGTGGATGGGAGATCATAGGTTTACCCCGGGTATCACTTCTGTGTCACTGTTAGACAGAGACACAGTATACTAACCTCGAAAAAGGGCATAGCAAAATAAATTTAAAATGGGTGGCGAAAGCCAAACACATTCTGGCTAGGCTTATAAATGCCCTAGGGCAGATAGCCTAGTATGAACCTATGAACCTATGTTTTGCATGCATGATCTCTTTTTATTAAGAGTTGCTTTGTGCACTTTGTTAGCCAAGGTACAGGTACTGATCTGACACTTAGTTCTCAGTGGTGCCCTATTGTTAAGAGTATTTAGAAATGCTGGTTGAAATAAATGACTGCCACACCTACTATTTGAGATTTTAGGGGTTTTCAGTTATGTTTCTTTAAGGCAGAGATAAAGAATTCAGGGTTGAAGTTTCTTTACTTATGGATTTGTTTGTAGATCACTTATTGACGAGTGCTAAGCTGCTGCCTCATTATGTAAGTGGGTAGTTGCTCACTGTTAATGTCAAGTAGGGCTGTGTTAGCAGTAATATTACTGGGTTTATTTCTCAGGATCCAGTTTAGTGTTGGTTCCTTGCTTGAGTATTTTATGTGTTCTGATGATATTATTTATTAGTTGAGAGAAACCAAATAGATTTAGGTCTGGTGAATTTAGGCTGGTTTGTTTCAATCAATGCTTAAATCATCTAATATTAGTGCTTCTTTATGTGCATTGCCATGTTGCCTGTGCATGATTTCTACTATTATGGCTAGATTTCTGGGGAAGAGGAGGGGTATAAAGGCCTATTAGGCAGATGGTGTTGCTATTGTTGAATTTTAGATGGGTAACTAAAATCTGTGCATTGTAAAATTGTGGGACTTTATAAGGATATGGGGTAAGTTCTAATGTATTTTTGAAAATAACTGCTCCTCTGTCTCCTCATTTTTGTAATCTGTCTAGTCTGATAATATTGAAATCTGAAGACAGAATTGCATTGTCAGGTATTTCTGGTTTTAGCCAGGTTTCTGTTGTAGCAACTAGCAGTCATGCATTACCACTGTTTTGTACCCCATTGTGTAACAACCTACATTGCCATGGTTACCAAACATATGATGACTGCTGCTTGCATTGCAAACAATTGCCTGTCTGCCTTTTATATACCTCAAATCTGCAATGCATGCCCTCACCCTTGTCCTGTGCAACATAACTATAGGAGCAGACTTGTACACACACTATCCATGGCCTATTATGACCAACATCATAACCCTGTCAGTGTTGCCTCTTCCACCCTTGGCCAAGTGTAGACCACTGGTGCATCCTAACCTGCACATCATCCAGTAGGGGCGACTAAGTTTTTACACCTAATTCAACAGTACTGGCACTAGCACAGTAGCATTACTAGCAGCTATATCATACAGCTATGGGCACCTGTAAATGTAATCAGACACAGTCAAGATCACAATTTTTCCCTATTGTTGCTTTCATTTTTATACATTTTTGTTTTTTTTTGTGCAGCATCTGCAACAGCTGTGCCTGTGATGTGGCAGTTGTCCCAATCTGCCTGCAGTCTTGCCTGTTCATTGGGTGATGGAGGTGCTGTGGTAGGAGGTAAACTGTAGATGCCCCAGTATCCTCTTGCAGTCACATACTAGAGAGGAATGCTACAGTTCCATCTGCTGATGCAACCAGTTCATCATCTCGTGAGAGTGGGAGGAGGTGGGGTAGTGCTCATGGACTTGTAACTCTGTGGCATTGCTTTGTACACCATCTAAGGCAAGACACAGTGGGAACAACAGTCAAAGTGGTGACTGACCTATTCCTGGAAGTAGCTTAGGTAGTATGGTCAGGAGCTGGTACCAACCCTATCCGCCATCCTGGTTCCCTTTGTTTGTGTGTCACCTCCATCCATTGTTTGTTTTCCAAATCTCCCCATCACCATTTGCCCTCCTTCTGTCAATACATCAGACTATCCATTTTCAGACCCTCATTTGTGTCAACATCTCCTCTGTTAGTCTTTGTTCATCTTTTATGTTTGTTCATATGCCTCTGCTTCCATGCCTGTACCATGTTCCCATATCCTGTTTTGTCTGTATATCCTTCCTCAACTACCCTTCTTGTTAAAACAAGCTGGCACCTGTCCCAAAAAATATTCCTTTCCTACCCATTCCCTCTCCCACGCATATCTTCTCCGTTCTTTTCTATATGTTCATGTGCTTCCTCTCCCCCCTTTCTGACTTTATTATATCAATAAAAATGAAATGAAAACTCCAGCCAAGCTAGCTCTTTCACTGAGTGACCTCTCAAACCTCTTGTATCAAAGGCACATGGGATATATGCAAATGACCCTTATGAACATCAGGTGTTTCAGCTATATGGCGATTCTGAATGCCCATGACTTTTTTAAAGTCATTTTAATGGACAATTTCAGGCCAATAAAGCAACATGCCCTATATCCTCATTTCCTCCACATTTCCATTCATAAAATTGCATAGGCACATTACTGGGAGCCTCTTGTAGTATCAGTGCGGTTGCACCTGCACACATACACACACACACACACGCACACACACACACACACACACACACACACACACACACACACACACACACACACACACACACACACACAACACACACACACACACACACACACACACACACACACACACACAGTCATGTGCATGTAACATGCTCACAACTTCTGTGTAAGAATATTCTGGCTGGGATAGCAAAAACAGCTTTCACCCCACTGGTGCTTTCATTTCTTCTAGTGGATTCCTTAATTAGTTAATGTTTGGGGTGTAATATTCCTTCTTGTTAATTGTTAATTATCTTTGAACTACATTGTACCTCTGAGCATTTCTACTGTAGCCTGGCCTTGAGCAGTCATGTAAGGCATGTTTCTGAATTCTTGGATATATTTTCAAAGGTTACTGTCTGTGTTGTTCAAAATTTCATCAGACACATCTAATCAGGCAGTGAGTACAATTATTTCCTTTAAGAAAACATCCCTTATTAATAAGTTCAAAGTTCCCTTACCTTCAAATTCTTTCTTTACATTGTTTGATTGTTCTCATTTGTTTACCAGAAAAGTCTGACTGGGCTACAGAAAAATGTAGCTTAAACAATACAAACATTATCTTTAAAACAGACAAACAGCAAAACAAATCAGGTTTCAACATAACACATTTCATAAAACTTTAATGAGTAAAACTTGTATTTACAGTCATAGTTCTAGTAATAAAAACAAGTATTATATAACAAGTTGCAACAAAGTATTTAAGTTTTAAAATGAGTGGTAGCTCCACAGACATATTTTCTAGTAAATGAAAAGGCAGATTAGACTGAGGCACTAGAAATAACTGGGTTTATATATAGATCAGAAAGTATTATTTGTGAAAAGTGTGGAAGAAAGCAAATGAGATATAACAGATGGGTCTACTTTATGCGCTTGAAAAACGAAAAAACCCAAATGCGAATAGCACGACCATGAATACATCAAATGTACTAAAGTGTGAAATTTAAAACCTTGAATCATAGTGGGCCAACCCACCACCCGCAACACACTATGTACCCAAACACAATAAAAAAAAACACATACATACACTAACCAAAACCCTACTTCTAACCCTAAATTAAAGCACCAAAACCCTACTGCTAACCCTACACTAACTCCACATACACAACTATCTATGCACTATCCTTAACCCCTCCCTAACCCTAAGGTCCTTAACTACTGCACACTTCCCCTATGGAGCTATACCAAAACAAACTAAATATTCCACTCACATACACTTAACAAAACCCTACACTAAACCTTACATACATTACCTACACAAAACCTTACATACACTACCTACCTATGCACTTACCTTAATCCCTCCCTAACCCTAAGGTCCATAACTATAGCACACTTACCTTACTGAGCTATATAGCAGATGGGCCAACTATGCAAATTCGATATTTCCACTTTCGTGGTTTCGTTCATTCGATGTACTCGCAGTTCGCTCTTTATGTGTTGCGCTATTTGGATTCAGGCTCTTCAACTTTTGAGTGCTTAAAGTAGACCCAAAATAGATGATAAAAAAAGGGGTTAGATAGCAGATGAAAAGGGTAGAGGTAGAAGAGAGATTGGAGAGTAATATAAGAATTTGAGGAGAGCTAGGAAGTACTGAGAGGCATGGTGAAAAATTTGAGGAGAATTAGGAAAGAAATAAAAGTGAAGGTTGAACAGCAGGAGCCATCTTAATGAGTAAAGTTTCAGGTAGACATTACAATTACTTTTTATTAGGAGATAAGCTTATCATAGGTTTATCTTTGGAATGAGCATTTGTCGATGTTTTATTATCGATCCTTCATCAGTTCCCAATATTTATACACTCACTTCTGCTCAAGTTACTCTATATCACATTCATGTCCTAAACTGATTTCTCTTAGTGCTGTAGCTTTCCTGCTTTAAATGTTCCTTTTGCACATTTCTCAAGACAAAATGACATTCTTATAACCTGCAGTTGTGCTTTCAGCTCCTCATCTGATGCTTTGTATGTTTTAAATCATCCTCAAAAAGAAGTTGAGAAGTCCTTACACTTGGTTGTTTTGTGGGAGCCAAATTGTAACCATGACCTAATCTGTTAAGTAGACAACTTAATATGTTAAGGACAAGACAAAAAAGAAGTGGTGACAAAACAGTCATCCTGGAATATCCCCCCTCTAAATTTTTCACCCTGGGATAATAATTTGTCCATTACCATGGCTTAGCTGCAAAATGGTTTGCAACTGTTTCATGGTGAAGCTAACGTGCTTGATCAATGTAGGGGCTATCTTATACATCTTATACAGCACTCCACAAATGTGGGATGCTGTCAAATGCTTTTTTGTAATCTATCCACTTAGATTCTTCCCCTTTTTACAGTTCTCCATTATGACTTTATTCAACAACAAATGATAATTTTGATCATATGACTCTCTCTTGTTACCCTTTTGCTCTATTGCCATGATTGAGTTTTCTTCTAAATGATTAGAATCTCTGTCAGCAACAATTCTAGTATAAAGTTTATACATCATCAAAGGCAACATATAAGTCTACAGTTTTTAAGATAGCTTGCAGGTTCATTGCTAAGGAGCAGTGTTGTTTTTCCTGTTGTTAACCAGTTTGGTGTCTATTCGGGGTGTGCATATAAGCCATTCTTACTCAGGTCTAAACGTTTGTGTGAAGATGTTAAAACTTTTAGACAGAAATTAGCTGCTGCAACTGGGCCTGAGTTTTTTTTTTTTTTTTTTTTTTTTTTAGAAGCTTTCCTAAGTTTGCTTCAATTTCTCTGGCCTTTACCATATCCCATTTCATATCCTATACATTTGAACTTCTTACTGTTTCTTTTACTTCTAATCTCCATTCAGCATCTGTATTACGTTCCGCAGGGTCTTCATAGATAGTTCTCCAAAATGTGTCGATTTCTTCCTTTTTAAGTGGTGTTTCTAAAATCTGTAAAAATTCTGGAATGCCATAAGCCAGATTTTGCATCCTAGAAACCCCTCATCCCCAAACCCCTGCCCAAACAGCACACCTGAAGAAACAGCTGACTTATTCAACACCCACTTTATCGAATCTATATCTAAGATGATCAACTCCTTCCCATCTACAAATACTAACAACTCTTGCAAATCTTCTCCTTCATCCAACCCCTGAAACACTTTCACTCTCAAAACAGTACCTACTAACTATATTAAATGTATAGTCTCAAAATGTAAACCGTGCTCTCCTTCCACTGACAATCTACCCCCTATTTCCTGCAGATTGCAGCTGAACCCTTGGCTTTCCCTGTATATATCCTAATAAATCGCTCCATCTCCGAATCATATGTCCCCTCATTATGGAAGAGTTTGATTCTCACGTGGGATAATTGGCTAGGCTTAAAATGGCCCACAAGGGGCAATTAGCCTAGTACCAACCTATAATAATAATAATAATAATAATAATAATAATAATAATAATAATAAAAGATTTTACACCTTACCAATACATAAAGGCGGTAACTCAACTGATATCAGTAATTTCAGACCAATTGCGATCCTCTCTCCTCTCTCAAAAATACTGGAAAAATGTATACACAAACAAGTCATGCAATACCACCTTCAGGAAAACTTACTTACACCTACCTAGCATGGCTTTTGCCCTAAATATAGTTTTCTCTTCTTCCACTATTACCTGGTTTTCTAGCTACCTCTCAGATCATCTACAGTCTGTCAAATGGCTCTCAGCTCTATCCCCTCCCCTCCCAGTGAAAACGGGAGTCCCCCAAGCATGTGCCCTTGGTCCATTACACTTTAATATCTTCACAAATCTTCTGCATACCTCCTGTCCCCAGTCATCCCTCACACAATATGCAGATTATTCTACTGTTATCACCATCATGGACACCCCCTCTGACCTCAACTCTGCTACCCAAGCATCCTTTAACTCTGTTGAATCCTAGCTCTGTGACAACTTATTAATTCTCAAACCTTAGAAAACTAAACTCTTACTCTTTCTCCCAAAAAAAACTCACTAATCTCAAATCTACTTTTACTATAACTGTCAGTGACACAGCTATCACTGTCGAATCTAGCACTAAACTTCTAGGTGTAACAATTGATGACCAACTTAAGTTTGATTTACATCTGTATATCTGTATTAAAATGACACATGAAAAACTTGGACTCCTTTACCGCAACAAAAAGTTCTTAACAAGCAATGCAAAAATAGCACTCTCCCATGCATACCGTCTTCCTAGCTTATTATATAGCTGTCACATTTTTACTAATCTCAACTCTTCACTCTTAGCTAAACTTGAATCAACCTACAACAAGGTGGCTAGATTCACTGCACACCATACTTATAGGTCTCATCACTGTCTTTCTTTAAGACACTTAGACTGGCTGGAATTACCCCACCAACTACTACTCTCTCAACTACAAATAATCCACTCATTTCTATACCAGCAATCTTTCTGTCCTAGCCTAACTTCTATTATCTCTAAATATACCCCAGCTAGGCCTCTATGCAGCTCTGAGCAAAATCTGCTACAAATATATAAACCCAAGTCCAAAACTGGTCGCAACCTCTACAGCTACAACCCTGCCATATATTGGAACAAACTTCCCTTAGAAATTAGCTCCCTCAAACACCCCAAACAATTCAAAACAGCTACCAGAGAATACCTAAAAACTGCTTTAGTCCTCCTTAAACTACTTCCCATCTTTTCTGTAACTAGTCTAGTCCAGATACAGATTTGCTGTATCCAGGACTGTTTGTAAGCTTCTTAGCCCCCCAAGCCTTTCTGTGTTGGAGGGAAGTCTTCTAGCTTATCAGTGGGAGTAGTAAGCACTAGGTAGCCTATCTACCACAAGAGTGGTTTCTGACCCAGAAATTGTAGTTTATTGGCCATTTGGGGAGTTTTTCCATCTCTTGCAACCTTCTGGTTTAAAAGCCCATGTTTGCGCTTGTTTCCTGCCTTTCCTGTAACTAGTCTAGTCCAGATACAGATTTGCTGTATCCAGGACTGCTTGTAAGGTTCTGAGCCCCCCAAGCCTTTTTGTGTTGGAGGAAAGCCTTCTAGCTTATCAGTGGGAGTGGTAAGCACTAGGTAGCCTATCTACCACAAGATCCAGGTACAGATTCTTAGTTTTAGCACTTGAATTTGCTTATTCGTGCTCAGCATTTGTTCAGAACTTGTTGTTAGCACTAAATAAGCTTCAAATTACTACGGCACTCAACCTTTCTCTTTACCTAGAGGAAAACAGTTTTTGTACTTACTTTCCTCACTTGCTTAGAGAAAAACAGCTCTTATACTCACTTTCCTCACTTGTCTAGAGGAAAGTAGTTTTTTATTCAGGAATGTCCAAGGGTCAGCTCCCAGTGTTCTCTCCTGTCTATCTGATGAAGCTGAGCATCTTGGGGCAATGTAGCAACTGCCTCATGTACACAGACAACCCTCTCCTCCTACCACCCAACACAACAACCTGTGAGAGATGCACTTCTCTAGCCAAACTGAAGGTAAAGCTCTCTCCAACCAAGACTGAACTTGACAGTCAAGAGGAGAAGGTAAATACTTGCACCACACCACACCACACTCATCACATAGTCTCACTAAACCTACACAACCAAAATCCACAGATATAAACACAAAAACATTCACAGAGGCTCTCAATAATAATCTGCTCAAGCAACAGAGACCTCCAAAGCAGAAACGCAAGCAACCTTTACCCCCCAACACAACCAAAATGACACAGCCCACAGACTCTGTGTGCCAATCAACCACAGCCCATAAGGCAAAACAACGTACCCAACATACTAGTCATATGTGATTCTATTGTCAGGCACACTGATGTCCCACTCACCAGGCTAAACAAGGAGAAGGTTACTGTCAGCTGCCTATCAGGTGCCAGGATCCACCACATGACCCACACACTCAGGTCACTCCACAACAAGTACAAATATGACTCTGTCATTGTCCATGTTGGTGTGAATGACCTGAGATGTACCTCCCTGGACTACATGAAAAGAGACATGGAAGAGCTCTTTGATCTTGTAGCTAAGGCAGGTATGACCCTAGCCCTGAGTAGCATCCTGCCATAGCTCAGAATGATACCGCAGTACAAGGACAAAATGACTGGCTTCAACAATTGGCTAAGCTTCTGGTGTCATTCTAAAGGGATCCAGTATCAGTCTGCCTGGGACAACATGGTCGACAAACCATGATGCTTTGCCAGAGATGGCCTGCACCTGTCACCCCTGGGATTCCGGATACTGGCTAAGGGTCTTGCCGCCCCTATAGTGCCTTTTTGAGGCAAGGTTCAAATAACAAATTCACCACCATAACAGGAACAGGCAAGCAAAAACTGAGGGTAATGCTATTCAATGCTAGAAGTCTAAATCTCAAAAGTACACACTCGAGGCACTACTTAAAATGGAGAACATTGATATCTGTGCAGTGACTGAGACCTGGTTCTAGGCTCTAGAGAGCTCCCCTGCATTACCAGGCTATAACTCATACCACACTTTTCAGTCATCTAACCTGGACCAGAACACCAAAGGTGGAGGTGTGTCCATATTCATTAAGGATATTCTCACCTCCAGGCTAGTTGTGCAGCATAATGCATCCGAGGTTATTTAAGTGCAACTAACTCTGTGCAAAACTGCAATCCAAATTGTCGCTTGCTACAGATCGCCTACCATGCCCCAGGATTCCCACTCCTTATTTCTTGATATACTGGAAAATATTAGGGTTCAACCAAACACCCTAATAAGGGGCGATTTCAACTACCGCATCATTAACTGGGAAAACTACTCATGTACCAACTCCTTCGCTCAACGCTTTCTGGATTTCATAAATTCCACTGCCCTGGATCAACTTAGCCACACCCCCACCAGGGGCAACAATATCCTAGACCTGGTCATTACCAACATGTATGACTGGTGTTCCACACCAGAAGTCAACTCCTCGTTGGTCAGATCCGACCATAAGCTAATCACCCTAGATATCCGTATCCTGCCACCACCCACCATTAAGGAAACCACTGTCAAAAATTTCTCCAAATTCAACCTCATGCTTTTTAAGACAGAAGTGGTGAACTTCATGACACCCATGCAGATGGACAATACAGTTACAACTGCTGAATCCTACACAAATGCACTTTATAAGCACTTACATGAGTGCATGGATCGTGCTATCCCAAACAGAACCAAGACACTATCCTCCAAAAAAGGAAGCCAATCTGTTGGTCCCCTGCCATAAACAAACTCTACAACAGAAGGAAGAAACTGTTGCAAAAGAGAGTAAAATCCCATGAGTGAAGGAGATCCCTGGTCAGCCTCAGTAAGAAGCTGAGATCCCTTATAAGATCCTACAAAGCTTAGCTATGAAAACAAAATCGCCACTGATTCTAAGGGCAACCACAAAGGATTCTATAGCTATGTCAAGAATCTCAATGGCAACACCCAGATCTACTCTGAGTTACAGCACAATGGCATGAAAATTACTGAACCAACTGATATTGCCAACATCCTGGCAGATAAGTTCAGTGCTATGTAGAAAGAATATATATACCTCATTGTTGATGAAGAAACCACAAAGCAAAAAATGAAAATATAGTCACAAAAACTAAGGTTTCAAGCAAGGCTCACAGGAATAATAAATAATCCTTAGGAAAACTGAGAAATCCTTTATTCTGTTGAACAGGTAAGCGCTTTCGCTGTTCAAATCCGCTTCATCAGACCATATTAAAATCACAAGTAAACTAACAAATATTTAAAACACAGAACAACCAATCAAAACAACTGAAAAAAGGAGGGAAAATGTATGTAATAGATATGTAAATCCTGGCTGTTCAAAAAAGCATTTCAGGAAAAGTAATCTATCAGCAACAATAGTGCAACATATAAATGCAGAGCATATATATATATATATATATATATATATATATATATATATAAAGAACCAGTGTTGTAGATACATTCTATGCAAACCTATATGTGAATAATTATAAAAAAATATATAAAATAAATAATATAGTATATAAAAAATATATAAAATCCATATTGTGCATATAAGCATAATTCTGCATAAATATATATCTATATACATAAAAAACAAATATACATATATAAAAAATACATATCAAAAATGTAGTATTGGCTAGATATACTAAGCCCATCTTCTGTTCTTTTATATGTGTAATGTATATACAAGAGTAAAGGTCAATGTTTAAGCAGTATAGCTTTCAGAAGAGGTTTCAAAGAAACCTTGCTATTTAACCTAACCTGGGGGTCTATCAGCCTGAAATTGTAATATCTATTTCTGTTCCTTGGATTCAGTTTTATTTATAAGGTCACCACCCCTAACACTGGGTCGTATAAGTTCTAAGGCTAGGAACCTAAACTTTTGTGCAGAACCTTCATTTTTGACATGCATAGCCGATGCATTCGTCTCTTTAGCATTTATAATATCCCTCAAGTGCTCTAAAATTCTCTCCTTAAATGCCCTGTTGGTTTTACCTATATAAAAAGAAAAACATAAAATACAATAACAAAAATATACCAAATGTTTGGTAGAACAATCTGCATAAAAGTAAGTATCAATTTTAAAATTAAAACTTGGATGGAGAAAGTGACCACCTATATGTAGGTGAGCACAAGCCATGCATTTTCTACAGGCATAAGTGCCTTTTCTGTCAGATGAAACAAAGTTTGAATAATTCAAGGGTCTATAACAAAGTTGTTACTTAAGGGTTCTATTATTTCTAAAAGTAAAATCTGGTTTCTCACCAATAAACCCATGGAGTTCAGGTATAGTTAATAAAATGTCCCAATTAGTAGTGATAGTTTGACATACAAAATCAATATTACAAGCAAAAGTCAAAGGCGTACGAATCTTCTTATTATTATTTATAGCTACGACATTAGAATCAGAGATGTTATCAGGCTCGTAACCCCTATTCATAAATTCTTATTTTAATAAAGATAAAGCTGAAACTAACTTAGTATCATCATTGTGTAACCGCATAGTGCGAAACATTTGCCCTCGAAGTACATTAGACTTAACATGATTTGGATGCATGCTACTGTTATGTAGAATACTATTACGTTTGACACTCTTCCTATAGATGCTAGTCAAAACTGAATGTAACATATCTTTACTAATCTGCACATCTAAAAAAAGCAATATCTGTAGTTGAATATTTGAAGGTAAACTGAAGAAAATTGTTAATACTATTCAAATAGTCCAAAAATTCAATGAGGAGGTCCTCAGTACCACGCCCAGAGATGAAAAATATCGGCTACGAAATGAGTGTACTAACTAATGTGACTACTATACTTAGCATTAGAAAGAACATAGTCAGTCTCCCATTTTACTAAAGTTAGGTTGGCGTAGCTGTTAGCACATGCTGTGCCCATTGCTACGCCTACCTTCTGTAAATATAGCTTGTCATTAAAGATGAAAACATTATTTTCTAATATAATCTCTAGTAAGGCACATTGAAGATTAATCTTGTTAATAGTAAAACCATGCAGGGTCAGTATCTGTCTAATGTTATCAATACCCCACTTATTGGGGATGACAGTAAATAATGAAGCTATATCTAAAGTAACAAAAAAACAAGGACCTGAAATAGCATTAAAATAGTTACTCAGTTGTGAAAGAAAATCCTTTGTATCTCTCAAGATAGTATCACATTTGTTCAATACAATGTGCACATTTTTTTCTACAGAAAATGATAAAGGTTCAGTTAACCAGCCTCTACTAGATACTATAGGTCTCATTGGAGGTTGTTGTAAACTCTTATGTATTTTTAGGAGACCATATAGTATAGGGACAGTAGGATTCTCAACTTTAAAATAGTTAAACAAAGATTCAGAAATCAAACCAGTTATAAGGAGATCAAATATTAAAAAATCAACTTTGTCAATAACACCTTTAAGTATTCCGGTGGTTAAAGAGGTATGGGTATGTGTGTCCTGTAACAAATCCATCTTGCCTAATATATAGGTGTGTTTGTCTTTCACTACAATACCTCCACCTTTATCAGTTGGTCTTATCTCAATACTTCTCATGTTTTTTTTAACTCAGTAAGGGCTTCTTTCTCAGCAAAGGTTAAATTATGGAAACAGTCAAGCTGTTTCTCTGAAAATCGCTGTCTCAGTTGTCTTTCACAAACATCAATAAAAAGCTCTACAGTGGCATTAGGTGGAGGTACAAAAGTGCTTGTTTTCTTAAAAACATTTACATGACCACTATCTTTATTAAAATAGTTCTAAGAGTAACAGTCCTACCAAACAGTTTAAAATCCTGTAAAACATCAATTAATTCTGCTTTTTGGGCTGGAACAAATGTTAGTCCTTTGTTCAAAACTGATAAGTTCAGTGCTAACTTTACCCCCCTCACGCCCCCTAAAGGGCACATATCTATACAGGTAGAATGCAGAGTCCCTGTAATCACATCTATGGAGGTAAAAGCTGCACTCTCTAAAACCAAAAACACAGCATCCATGGGACCGGACATCATCCCAGGCTGCATTTTACATGAATTTCAGAACAAACTGGCTCCCCACCTAAGCACCATGTTCAATTATAGTCGCACATCAGGCTTTGTGCCCACTGAATAGCACACAGCAACAGTTATCCCACTCCACAAAGGGGGAGCCACCACTGATCCTGGGAACTATCACCCTATTAGCCTGACAAGCCTGGTCTGCATGGCCATGGAATGTATCATCATGGAACTCATAAACAAAGGCATTGGTAACCTGCAAACTCTCAACCCCACACAGTTCAGGTTTGTGAAAGACAGATCATGCCTTCTGAACCTGATCGATTTCTTTGAGGCAGTCACCAAAATCATAGATAAGGGTAAGGTGGTTCATACAGCCTATCTTGACCTCACCAAGGCTTTTAACACCATCCCCATTCTGGAATCATAGCTAAACTCAGTAAATTAGGTATAAATCCCTACATCATAAGATGGGTTGCCAACTGGCTCACTGACAGAACCCACACTGTAAAAGTAGCAGACTTCAAATCTGACTTCAAACCAGTGACAAGTGGAGTACCACAGGGTTCAGGCTTGGGACCTCTCCTGTTTGGTATCTACTTCTCTGAAGTACAGGCTAACACAGAAGGCCTCTGGCTAATGAATTTCGCAGATGACTGCAAACTAGGAGCCATAGCCGAGTCCACAAATGATGTGGACATCCTGCAGAAGGGCCTCACTGAGACTACCACATAAACGGCAGTCTACTTAATGACAAATGTGTGATAAGAGGCCTTGGGATCCAGGTGGACAGTAGTCTCTCCTTTGATAATCACATCACCACTGTAGTCAGGAAATCCTTCTATGTGGCACACCTCATCAAAAAAGGGTTCTCATCCTGGAAAACAGAGGCCATTGTTCCCCTGTACTTGGCACTCATTAGACCCATTATAGAATACAACACCCCTTTTGGACTGTACCTCACAAGACATCTGCAGCAGCTGGAAAGGCCACAGAATTACCTCACAAAGAGGATTACTGGCCTCAAACAGATGCCCTACACTGACCGTCTGAAAAAATCAAGCTTTACTCTGTAGCATATCACCTACTCCGAGGAGATCTCTGCCTAACATATAAAGCTATGTTAAACTCAGAGCTGCTGGACATGCTACACCTAAAGAAATCCCAATCCCGCCAAGCTACACGCTCTAGGGACCTAAACCTTGTCACCACAATAAACAGGACATGCTGGAGGGATAGATTCCTGTCCCAGAGACTTCCTATACTCCGGACCAAACTACCCATCTATGTCAAGCAAAGTTCCTCATTAGCACTCTTCAAGAAAAATCTTGATGAGTGGATGGGAAATAGGAAATGCACCCCAGGGATCACTTCTGTGGCTCTGCTCGACATGGCCACAGGAAATTAACTTTCTTGGGTGGCATAAGCCAGGGAACCTTGTTGGCTAGGCTTACTTAGGCCCTTGGGCCAATAGCCTAGTACCTACCTATGAACCTATGACCCTATGCCTCAAATACTGTTATCACCTCCTTCCTCTCACCTGCACCCTCTTCTCATATAATCTCATACATCCTCCTCTCCTTGGGTTATTATCTAATCTTACAATTCATATCGTAGCCTTTTTTCTCTATTAACCATCACTCTCCCTCTCAACTTCTCTTATTTTTTCTCTACCAGCAGAATAAATATATGGCAAATTATAACAGATTCTTTGTATTACATTGCTGATTATCTATAATGTAATGTGTGGCATTGCAATAATGTCTACTCTTGTCACAACCTCCATGCCAAACACTTGTGTAAAACTATTCTCACTTTGTATGTATATACTGTATAATAAGGAGTTTGCTTATTGTCTAATTTTCTCTCTTTAATAATTGTATTTTAGTGTGGAGCTTTTCTCCCCGGGTCTCTGCTGAAAATGGGCCACTCAGCCCAGTCAGACAAACCCAGTCAACAAATGTAAAATAAATAAATTAAATAAATTATGCTTTGTTTCCTAATTCTCTATAAAACTTTTTTGGGTCATCAATGAATTGCTTATTTTGTAATTTTCCTTTATATTCATCTGCATATCTCCTAAGTTTTTCTGTCTGTGCTATTATCGTTAGTTTATTCTTTGCAATAGTGTACAACAGATCCTGGTCTGTTCTAGTACTGCATGTTGTTTTTATCACCTCTATCTTTCTAACTTTGTTCTAAGTTTAATTTAAGTTAGTTTATTTTTTCTAAGTTTAATTCCTACTGCATACAATCAATATTATATCTCTTAGATACTAAAAAATCTGCCACACTCTCTCTACCCCTGTCCAATCAAAACCATCCAGATCACTTCAGTTTTAGTCAAATACCTATCTCGTTGATAAGGAAGTTGCTTCTTAAACTAAAAACTACTTCTGTAGCTGTTCACCAACTACCATAAAAATGGCTGAAGAAGTCATAGCCTTCTGTGGATCCATATTAATTAATAGGCCCATAACAGAAAAATACGTCCCATCACTGTGGAAAAAAATCGTACATCATGCCATTGCACACAGGCAGCATATCTGCATAGTTTAATAACTACAGACCAATACTGATTCTCTCCTCCCTCTCCAAAATATTAGAGAAATGCATCCATATGCAGCTGATGCAATACCTAACCTCAAATGACCTGCTCTCAGAAACACAACATGGCTTTAGGCCCGAGTACAGCACCAATACTGCTCTACTACATCTTACCAATTTAATAAACCAACATAGAAACAATGGTCTGCTTGTGTGCACATATTCTTAGAGTAGTTAAAGGCATTTGATACTGTCTTGCACAAGTATCTGCTCATTTGCCTCTCTTCAATAGGACTTTCATAATACTCCTTGTTGTGGTTTCTTAGTTACCTATCTGGAAGGCAACAAGGAATTTAAGGGCAACAAAAGTACTCATCCTTTCAACCAGTTACTACAGGTGTCCTTCAGGGCTCTACCATGGGCCCTCTCTTATTTAACGCATTTATTAATGACCTCTGCACCTCTACTCACCATGCTAGCTAAGTTCAGTATGCAGATGACTCAACATTAATATCTGTGGCTTCAACAATACATAACCTCCAAGACATTACCCAAAAATCTTTCTCCTCTGCAGAAACCTGGCTCAAAGAATCAAACCTCCTATTCAACCCCAGGAAAATTAAGTTAATGATTTTTACCTCAAAAAGTTCTAAAAATCAAAACCAATCTTTTCCCATAAAGTCAGCAAATAATACTTTAATTAAAACTGTAACTCACAGTAGAGTTCTAGATTATAATAGATGTCAGTCTCAAATATGGCCAGCATATACTGCAAACTATTAAATCCTCATACAAGAAACTGGACTCCCTGTACAGGATCAATGGATTCTTAACAGATATTGCAAGAAAAACTCTAGCCACTACCTTCTTATTGCCAGCTCTCTTATACACTCATCCTACCCTAACAAACTTAAACAATACTCAGAGAAAGAAACTTGCCTCCTGCTACAATAAAATAGCTAAATTTGCTACTGGCCTCCCTCATAGGACCCAGCATTGTCTTAGCTTAACACAATTAAACTGAACAACTACCTAACATATTCACAGCTAACTACAGCATACAAACTCAGTCATCATCCAGACAAATGCCCTTCAATACAAAACTTATTACTCCCCTACTGACCAGCAAGGGACCTCATTTCTAGTAAGAAATGTTTATTACTTACAAATAAGTCAAATAGTCCTGCAGGAGACTCGCTCTACTCCCAATACATTGCTAAACTCTGGAATAGTAAGAGCTGCAAAACAAGGTAAGCACCATGGCATTCTAATTCCATAATCAGCTGAATTGTATGTTAATCAGCCAGTCCAAGATGGAGGAGCTATTCAACAAGCTATATAGCAACCATATAGACTCAGTGGTGGCTTTCCCTGCAAATTCCAAAACCTATTGGAATACAGACACAAAAAGGAGTCTACACAGACACAATGTTAGGGGCTGCTGTTCCTTTAATTCATGTGTATGTGCAACAGGCTGAAGGCTATGCTTCTGCTGCTGCTAATAGAACAAGGCCAAGAAGGAAAAGAGTTTTCAGACCCAGGTTAACTTATCACAACCTACATGATGTAGAAATTGTAGAGTGCTACAGGGTAGATAGAGACACACTGCAGGAACTCTGCAACTTCTGTTGTCCTCAAATCAGAGCCAGGGTAAACAGAAGGGAACCCATCCCAGTGGAGACAGAGGTATGTGTAGAACTTAGAATTTTAGTGACAGGTACCTTTCAGAGACCAACCGGGGTCATGCTGGGGGTGTCACAGGCATCAGCATCCAGGATCCTTCATCAATTCATAAATGCTATGCTCCAACATACCAGTGACCACATACTGTATATTTTCTCCGTACTCAATAGGACAGGGCCAGAAATATGCAGGAGTTCTACCCTATAACACACTACACTGAAGTAGTGGGTGTCACAAATTGCACACATGAAGAAATTAAGGCACCACTAGGGGAGATATCAACTGTCTAACTTTCTAAGGCCAAAATAAATCTAAGGTACAATTACCAATTCAACATCACAAATGCAGATATACTAAGCAGTAAGTCAGCTATGCTCCCTGAACATCAGTCACAAAGTATATGCATCCCTGAATCCAAAAGATAAAAAACAGGGATATGGCACAGTTATCATCACTTGCACAGGGTGTTTGGGGGGGGGGGGTAGGAAGCCTAGGCTGACACAAAAGGTCAGTCAATGTGGGTGAATAAGAAGGAGAAGCATGCAGACGTTTGGATACAGTAACAAATGGGCAGTGAGACAAAATGAGTTTTAAGCTTCACGGCTGAACCATGTAACTATTGTGTGTGTCTGTATGAGTCCTCTGGGTGAAAGTGTTGTGTGAGTGTCTGCATGAACACAGCCAAGCTCTGTGCTATCTCTACATCTTGGTATGTTGGACAAGTGTTAGCTGAACATGGTAGAGTTGTCAGTTCATCGTTGTCATACCTGACCATGAGAACTAGCTCTGCCAGGGGCTGCACTGGCACATCCATGCCCATGGTCAGATGCATTGCTACTGCCTGAACATGACTGATGTCTGCTGGAAGAGCTCCCCTCATGAGAACACCCAGTACCATAAGTCCATGGTTTGCCATGTCTGGGTTTGGAGAGCTCAACCACTGAAGGAGCAGTGGAACTACTGCCACTATGGGGGCGAGATTGGGCATGGCTACATTGGCTAATAGCAGATGATGTGGTTGACCTACTCCCATGAGGATGCCATCCTCCTCCCAGCAGATGTTCCATTTTGGACACCACCCTTTACAATGTGTCGCTCATGCAAGCCATTGAATTAGCAACATGGTGGCGGCAGTCACACATGTTAGCCTGTGTCACATATACAACCCTAAGCATTTCTTTGGAGGACCTATAGGAACATGCCTGTGCCTACATGATGGTCCTAAACAACATTGAGTGGCATGAGAAGAGACACCTGCCTCAAGTGGAGGATGGACAGCAGGCCTCCTCCAAGAACCCCTAACAACCCTCCTGCATGGCACCTTGCCTACATGTTGGCTATGGCCAAAGTCAATAGGCACTGAAGCCATTGTAACCACACTTCCCCGATTGATTGTCTCACCCTCCACCTGTCCAGTATCTGAGTGCTCACTGGAATGGGCAGGTGTAGGCCTACTGGCTTTGTCCAATAGAATTACAGGAGATGGCTGTATATTAGCCTTAGTGTCAGATTCAATTTCTGCACCTCCCCAACTGTGCATCTGTTTGGTCACCATCATCATCAGAGTCTGCTGATAATCTGACATTAGGTGGTAGAAGTCCTACACTTCCACTGTCAGGATCACCTGTGATAATAAGCAACAAACACATAAAAAAATTAAAACCTACACTACTGTAGTCCAATAAATGCTAATAAATTAACAGTGCTGCCACTATTACAGACAGTACAGCAATACACGCAACAGTCATGACACACAATATCGCACAATAAATATTTCTTTGAACTGCTCATCAGTACTGACATAAAAATGTTTGGCTTACCATGTACAGATGACAGCATGCTCACTATGCTGGATGGCCCTGAAAGAAGATAAGCAATAGGTAAAGACAACATCATCACAATTAACAGTAGCACATGGGGTAAAACTTTTTGGCCTTTACATGTCCATTAACTATACTTTCAACAAGAACTTGGATAAGTCCAACCTAAGACCCATGTGTAATACATCAGAATGTGTTGTTAACTGTAGCAGTCTACAATCCTCCCCAACCAATTTCTTGTAAACAGAACTAATGAATTGATGTAAATATTTTACTATACAAGAGAATTTAACAATGTAGATACATAAGCCTACCTGGAAGCTTCTCCTAGGCATGCTTCCTGTCCCTGAAACAGTAGCACCAATGTGAAATACTTGCTGTTCTGCACTTTCCTGGGAGCTGTTTGGATCCCTGACAGTGGACAGGAGCTCTTCATTTGCTGTTACTGGTGGCACTGTAGCAGCCACTCCCCAGTACCTATCCAATCATGGGCCACTGCAGCTTCTCTTTTCCATGTAGATGAGATGATATCAGTGGCCCTATAGCATAGATGATCACAAGCCCTGCTGTGGCCACTTTCTGGATTCACATTTACAACTATCTGCTGCCAAATTTATATTCTACCTGAAGTATCTCCACATCCCCTTTCAAGCAGAAAGGCACCATGTTACCTAAAAGCTTCCACAATGACCTGATTCTCAGGGTCACTGAAGGGTGTTTTTCAGAGATTGAGATGCCTGGGTGTCATAGTCCTAGGTGTCTTAAAACACAACAGAAGGGTAATATACATAAATATCACATAACTAAAAAATGCCTGTTTTCAGATAAAACAGTCTAGATATTTGAAATATAAAACAACAGGAGTTGTGTGGTTATAACATATTGCATTCACACACAAAGCAATGCTGGATGCAAAACAGGGGAAAGCAAAAAGAGCAACATATCCAAAACAGAAATGCAGCTTTGCTCCCCACCTTAAAAGAACAGGCACATAACACATTTTGCTAGCAAGCCATCAGTGAAATGCTAAAACTGCTATCAAATGAATTGTCCCTGAAACATGTGTACAGATTTAATATAGAACATTCAATTGTAAGCTATTGACAATCATGTTTACCTGTGAAATGCCCTAACAAGCATGCCCATGCCATCAGAACACTTCTGAGTAATGAATAGAAATACCAGTAGCATATGTTAATTAATATATTATATAAATATGAAACAGATTTTTCTTAAATGATATTTCAGCATCTGTGGTATATAGCTGAAAAATGTAAGCATACATTGTCAACCTCAGTAGTCTTCTTTGCAGATATATCCCAAAGAAATAGCCTCTTTTATGTTCTCCACATAAACAAGTCTCCTCACCTTCAGGTTCCCTAGCTACACATTTATGGTTTAGAGTCAGGGCTGTTAGCACAGTGAAGATGCAAATGAGGTGTGAACTCATTAGAATTGCTGAATCCCAAATACTTGGTTCCATGTATCAAATGTAAGCATAGTACAGGCACTCCCTCAGTCTTTATTGTTAATGTATTGCACCTGTGAATGACTACTGATAGGGAGAAGGAAAACACAACAACAGTTCAAACTGCCTTACCTTCCGTGGGTGTGTCAGCCAGGTTAGACTTACAAAGTGTAGAAGTAATTGTATTAAGGTTTTAAATGTAAGTAAGCAGCACACATTTCACAGTTTCTGTACAGTAACATCCAACATCCCCTTCATTTCTTGACAACTATATATTAATGGCATTTAATATCCTCACACATTTTCAGGACAATGTTACAGAATGCCTTACAGACTGCATGTCTCAAATTAATGCCCAGATAAGACAAGCATGAGCAACAAGCACAGAGATAAGACAGAGCTGCATTTCTACAAGCAATAGTCATAAATGTTTGTGTGATAACTCAGTGCACTGCATCTGAAATGTATGCATGTACAAATAAATGTGATGTGGTTTCTTAGAACTGTGGATGATGTTGCAGTTGGTTGTATGCAGGTTGATTTCAGTTCTCTGATGCAAAGCCATGTGGAAAAGAGGGATAAGGTGCCATTACTGTGTTCTGAAGGTTCACTGGTGTGAGAGTTTATATCCAGAACTATGGAGACATAGTTCATGTCTGATAACAAACATGATGTACTGTTTATATCATAGATTGTTTTTCTTCATTCAACTACTTTTCCCTTTTATTTTGTTTAGGCCAATGTTTGCACTGTGTGCAGCTTAGTGCAAACAAGGGAAAAGGAAAAAAACAGTGTCAGGTTTGGTTGTGTTTATCTTGTTTGTGTGATGCTTAGTAGTATGCAAACACAGACTAGTGGCCCACCCAGGAAGCAAACAGAACACCTGCACACAGGGCATCTGTAAAAGTACCAAGTTCAAAAAGAATACATTGTTGCAATTTTTGCTTTATGTCAGTGGGTAGCAAGGTTCCCAAACAGCTACAGTCATCAAACACCTGCCGACAGGATACAGACAGCCAATAATTCAAAAAGGATGCATTCAATTAATTCTGCTGGGCACTACAAAAACACACTAAGCACAGTTATGTGGCAGTTAACACAGAAAGCTTAAGAATGAGTAGGAATTTATGGAAATGTCATATAACTACTCCTGTGGCAGTAGGTGTAAGTGTGGGGCTTGAGAACAGATGATCCTGACTTCTAGTATAGGTATGCAACTTGTATTTACTGTTGTGATAGTGCATTTATATCAATGAATTTTAAAATAGACAAGTGTTATTGCAAATTTTTTCTGTCAACAGGTGTAAGTGTAGGACTATAATACACATGGTCTTGAGCTTTAATACACAACATTCCAGGCATTTTTACTGTTCCATTTGCCATTATATTCAGTCTCACTTATCATACTTTAGATAGTGGAGCTGATGTGAATTATATGCATCAGGTATAAAAAACAAAAAAAAAAAATAAAAACAGAGAAACTAGTGGTTTTACAACTTCGTTGATGACCTCAGTCACAATAATTTTAAAAAATCATGAAACCCAGATAGTGTTCCAAAGCAACAAGCCTTTATTCATCACAGACAAGAAATCCTCAGCAACAAAAAATCAGAAATATTTTAACAATGTTAAATATATTGGCTTTTATTTACTTAGAAGTAGATGTTCAAATTATACTTCTTGTTTAATTTTAAACCACCAACTAATGGCAAACAATATAAAAAGGGTCATAAAAGTGCACTACTACTGATCAGATCAAACTAAATCCTAAATCCTAGTTAAGGAAAACACTACTTATCTGTTTGCAACCAACATTCCAAGATCAAGTATTAAGAAAAGCATAACTTACATATAAAAATATATGCATAAAAGACTTTTGACTAAAATCACTTTCGGCTAACTAATGCAATAAAGCCTTCATCAGGTCTGTGACAAGAAATAAAATTAAGAAAAACACATAGCTATCTAACCATAAACATAATCAAACTAGAACACTATAAATATACAAATACATCCATACATATGTAAAGTAATAATATCTAGTAAATAGACATCTATGTGTATTAGGGTACACAAAAAACTTAATTATTAACAGCTCAGAAAAAAATGTTAGTGCTTTGCAAAACAAAAACTTTCATGACAGTTTTTATGTTTACAGCCACAAAAACATTTTCATACAATAACAACTAGTAGAAAACAACACAAAAATTCAAAACACAGTAGATGACGTAAACTACTAATGTATAAAAGAGTGCAGGTATATGCATGAGTGTGCATGAGGGTCCACCTGTATGGAAAATGGGGGAATTATGCCAATACTACATAGCAGTAGCAGCATGAAAACATGTTTTAAACTTACCATTTAAATCTCTGGTGTGATGCAATAAATTTAATCAAAGCAGAACTGAGGTTAAAGTAACTAAACATATATATATATATATATATATATATATATATATATATATATATATATATATATATATATAGATTCACTTTATAATCTTGAAATACTAAAATATTGAATTTTAGTATCTCGAGAATGGGCAGCCAAGATGGTGCAGCGGTTAGCGTTGCCACCTCACAGCAAGAGGTTCTCCGGTTCAATCCTCAGCTGGGGTGCCTTCTGTGCGATATCTGCATGTCCTCCCTGTGGTCGCATGGGTTTTCTCCGGGTGCTCCGGTTTCCTACCACATCCCAAAGACATGCTGTAGGTGGATTGGACACACTAAATTAGCCCTAGGTATGAGTGCGTGCATGTGTGTGCCTTCTGTGGAAGGTTGGGCGGTGGGCTGGCAACTCAACACCATAACATTCCACTGCCAATCATGAGCGGACAGGTGATCCGCTGTGGTGACCCCTAACCGGGAAAAGCCGAAAGAAGAAGTATCGCGAGAATATAAAGCTGAAAATTCAAAAACCGACAACACTCAACCGTGAAATTCAAAATCGCGATCATACACATACACACACCACCATACAAACAAGCACAAACACACCTATCTAACTACACTACAACAAAACAACACACACAAACACAACATAACAAACACACCTACCCTACCTATAAGCAGGGGGTTAACCCCCACTGCACCCCCCATGTGTGGGGGCTGCGCCCCCCACCTCCCTACTTATATATACTAACTCCGAGGTAGCACTAAACACACAAAAACATAAAACTCACCACTACACACACTCACACACACTAAAATCCCTACTCAGTACCCTTACAAAAACACCACTTACCTGAATCCCCAGCTAAATCCACAAACTGTACCGCACATCACAAATGCGCCAACGCAACAGCAGATTTGACATTTCTGCATTCGATATTATGCAGTTTCACGTAACTGCACTTTCGGCTTTAAAGTCTTGAAATACTAAAATTCAGTTTTTTAGTATTTCGAGATTATAAAGTGAATCCATATATATATATATATATATATATATATATATATATATATATATATATATATATATATACATATATATATAGAGCTATATATATATATATATATATATATATATATATATATACACACACATATATATATATATATATATATATATATATATATATATATATTCTTCTTCTTTCGGCTGCTCCCATTAGGGGTCGCCGCAGCGGATCAACTGTTTCCATTTCTTTCTGTCCTCTGCATCTTGCTCTGTCACACAAACCACCGGCATGTCCTCTCTCACCACATCCATAAACCTTATCTTAGGCCTTCCTCTTTTCCTGTTACCTGGCAGCTTCATCCTTAGCATCTTTTTCCCAATATACTCTGCATCCCTCCTCAGCACATGTCCAAACCAATGTAATCTTGCCTCTCTGACTTTGCCTCCAAACCTTCCAACCAGGGATGACCCTTTAATATACTTATTCCTAATCCTGTCCATCCTCATCACACCCAGTGCAAATCTTAACATCTTCAACTCTGCCACATCATGCTCTGACTCCTGCCTTTTTGTCAATGCCACTGTCTCCAACCCATATAATATAGCTGGTCTCACTACCCTCTTGCAGACCTTCCCTTTCACTCTTACTGGTATTCGTCTGTCACAAATCACTCCTGACATTCTTCTCCACCCACTCCATCCTGCTTGTACTCCCTTCTTCACCTCTCTTCCACACTCACCATTACTCTGAACTGTTGATCCCAAGTATTTAAACTCATCCACCTTTGCCACCTCTACTCCCTGCATCCTCACCATTCCTCTATCCTCCCTCTCATTCACATACACATATTCTGTCTTAGTCCTGCTGACCTTCATTCCTCTTCTCTCTAGAGCATATCTCTACCTCTCCAGGGTCTCCTCCACCTGTTGCCTACTCTCAATGCAGATCACAATGTCATCTGCAAACATCATAGTCGATAGGGACTCCTGTCTGATCTCGTCTGTCAACCTGTCCATTACCATTGCAAATAAGATAGGGCTCAGAGCTGATCCTTAATGTAATCCCACCTCCACCTTAAACACATCCGTCACTCCCACTGCAGATCTCACCACTATCACACTACCCTCATACATATCCTGTACAACTCTTACATGCTTCTCTGACACTCCCAACTTCCTCATACAATACCACAACTCCTCTCTAGGCACCCTGTCATATGCTTTCTCTAAGTCCATAAAGACACAGTGCAACTCCTTCTGACCTTCTCTGTACTTCTCCATCAACACTCTCAGAGCAAACATCCCATCTGTAGTGCTCTTTCCCAGCATGAAACCTTACTACTGATCACTAATCATCACCTCCCTTCTTAACCTAGCTTCCACTACTCTTTCCCATATCTTCATACTGGGACTGATCAATTTAATCCCTCTGTAGTTACTACAGCTCTGCACATCACCCTTATTCTTAAAAATCGGTACCAAAACACTTTTTCTCCATTCCTCAGGCATCCTCTCACTTTCCAAGATCTTATTAAACAATCTAGTTAAAAACTCGACTGCCATTTCATCTAAGCACCTCCATGCTTCCACAGGTATGTCATCGGGACCAACAGCCTTTCCATTCTTCATCCTCTTCATAGCTATCCTCCTTCCTCCTTGCTGATCCACTGCACTTCATGATTCACTATCCGCACATCATCCAACCTTCTCTCCCTCTCATTCTTTTCATTCATCAGCCCCTCAATGTACTCTTTCCATCTGCTCAACACACTCTCCTTGCTTGTGAGTAGTTTCCCTTTATCCTTTATCACCCTTATCTGCTACACATCCTTCCTAGCTCAGTCCCTCTGTCTAGCTAATTGGTACAGGTCCTTTTCTCCCTCCTTAGTATCCAACCTTTCATACAGCTCTTCATACACCTTATCCTTAGCCTTCACCACCACTCTCTTTGCCATGCATCTCATCTCCTTATATTCCTGTCTACATTCTTCATCTCTCTGACAATCCCACTTCTTCTTCGCCAGCCTCTTCTCTGTATACTCTCCTGTACTTCTTCATTCCACCACCAGGTCTTTTAGTACTCCTTCCTCTTTCCATATGTCACACGAAGCACCTTTCTAGCCATATCTCTTACTAGCTCTGCTGTAGTTACCCAGCTATTCGGTAACTCTTCACTGCCACACAGTGCCTGTCTTAACTCTTCCCTGAACTCCACCTCACAATTACCCTTTTTCAATTTCCACCATTTGATCCTTGATGCTACCCTCTCATTCATCCTCCTCTTCTTGATCACCAATGTCATCCTAGAAACCACCATCCTATGCTGCCTAACTACACTTTCCCCTGCCACCACTTTACATTCTCCAATCTCCTCCAAACTGGACCTTCTACATAAGATATAATCCACCTGTGTGCATCTTCCTCCACTCATGTATGTCACCCTATGTTTCTCCCTCTTGTTAAAATACATATTCACCACAGTCATGTCCATCCTTTTCACAAAATCCACTACCATCTGGCATTCTGCATTCCTTTGCTTAACACCATACCTACCCATCACTTCCTCATCCCCTCTGTTCCCTTCACCAACATGCCCATTGAAATCTGCTCCAATCATCACTCTCTCACCCTTGGGTACAGTCATCACCACTTCATCCAACTCACTCCAAAATTTTTCTTTCTCATCCATCGCACACAACTTGTGGAGCATATGCACTAACAACATTCATCATTACACCATCAGTTTCCAGCTTCATAAACATCACTCTATCCGACACTCTTTCACCTCCAAAACACTCAGCATACTGTTCCTTCAAGATAACCCATATGCCATTTCTCCTCCCATCCACACCATGATAAAACAATTTGAACCCGCCTCCAATACACCTAGCCTTTCTCCTGTTCCATCTGGTCTCTTGCACACACAATATACCAACCTGCCCTCGGTCCATCATATCAGCTAGCTCTCTCCCTATACCAGTCATACTGCCAACATTCAAAGTTCCGACCCTCACTATCACAGTCCTAACCTTTACCCACCTTCAGGCATGCCTTCCCCCTCTTCTCCTCCTTCGGCCAACAGTAGCCCAATTTCTGCCGGCACCCTGTTGGCCAACAGTACTGGTGGCAGTCATTGTTAACCCAGGCCTCGACCGATCCGGTATGCACATCTGTACTGTTGTCCGCATGTATGATTTGGCAAAATTTTATGCCAGATGCCCTTCCTGATGCAACCCTCCCCATTTATCTGGCTTGGGACCAGCACAAAGAAATGCACTGGCTTGTGCATCTGGGTTTTATATATACATATATATATATATATATATATATATATATATATATATATATATATATATATGGGTCTACTTTGAATAACTGAACCGCCACTTCACCGACACCAAGAAGATCGAGACGGAGCGACCGAACAGGTAGGTGATCGAAAAGGCGATATTCCGACAACCGAAAGACCGACAATGGCAACGTGTGAGCATGATCCGGTAAGTGTGCGATAGTGACAGATTTAGGATTGGGGAGCGGACAGGTAAGTGTACGATAGTGAGGGATTTTAGGTTAGGGTGTGGGAAAGGTGAGTGTATGGTAGTGTCAGACTTAGGGTTCCGGTAAGGTAAGTGTGTGATAGTGAAGTAGTGTAGCATAGTGTAGGGAAGGGTTGAGTGTGTTAGGGTTAGTATGCGGGTGGAGTGAGTGTGCGATAGTGACGGGCTTAATGCTTTTGGGTGGGTTAAGTGAGTTAGGGTTAGGGTGCAGGTAGGGTAAGTGTGCGATAGTGACGGTGTTGAGGTTTAGGGGTGGGTTAAGTGAGTTAGGGTTAGGGTGCAGGTTGGGTAAGTGTGCGGTAGTGTCGGACGTTAGGGTTAGGGTTTAGGTTAAGGTTAGTGGATATGTTATTGTGTGCAATGTGTAGTTTACGTTTTTTGTGTTGGTGTAATGGTGTTCAGTTTTTTGAGTTGTTGGTGTTTGTTGGTGTTGTGTGTTTTTGGTTGTTTGGGGTCGGTAAATTGTGTGTCGGTGAATCGGAAGTTCGGTTATACAACGTAGACCCATATATATATATATATATATATATATATATATATATATATATATATATATATATATATATATATAGGTTCATAGGTTCATAAGTAGGTACTAGGCTATTAGCCCTAGGGCCTATATACGCTTAGCCAAAAAGGTACCCTGGCTTTCGCCACCCAAGAAAATTATTTTCCTGTGCCCCTGTCAAGCAAAGCCACAAAAGTGATCCATGGGGGTGAATTTCCTATTTCCCATCGAATCATCAAGATTTTTCTTGAAGAGTGCTAATGAGGAGCTCTGTTTGACATAGATAGGAAGTCTGTTCCAGAGTATGGGAAGTCTCTGGGACAGGAATCTATCCCTCCATCATGTTCTGTTTATCGTGGTGACAAGGTTTAGGCCCCTAGAGCATGTAGCTCGGAAGGATTGGGATTTCTTTAAGGGGAGCATGACCAACAGCTCTGGGTTTGACATAGCTTTGTATGTTAGGCAGAGATCACCACTGAGTAGGCGATATGCGACAGAGAAAAGCTGGATTTTTTTGAGACGGTCTGCGTAGGACATCAGTTTGAGGCCAGTAATCCTCTTTGTGAGGTATTTCTGTGGCCTTTCCAGTTATTGTAGATGTCTTGTGAGGTACATACCAAAAGGGGCATTGTACTCTATAATTGGTCTAATGAGTGATGAGTAGAGGGGAACAATGACCTCTTTTTTTTCTGGATGAGAAACCTTTTGTGATGAGGTGAGTCAAGTAGAAGGATTTCCTGACCACTGTGGCAATGTGATTATCAAAGGAGAGACTACTGTCCACCTGTGTCCCTAGGTCTCTTATCACACTTTCGGCATTAAGTAGACTACCACTTGTGTGGCAGTTCATGGATACAGAGTTTTTACCAAAATGGATGACAATACACTTTTTGGCTTTGAGCTTCAGGCCATAGCTTTGACACCAGATATCTGTCTCAGTGAGACCCTTTTGTAGTATGTCCACATCATTAGGAGTTTTGATTATGGCTCCTAGTTTGCAGTCATCTGCAAACTTTGTTAGCCAAAGACATTCTGTGTTAACCTGTACTTCAGAGAAGTATATACCAAACAGGAGTGGACCCAGGCCTGAACCCTGTGGTACTCCATTTGTCACGGGTCTGAAATCAGATTTGGAGTCTGCTACATTCACAGTGTGGGTTCTGTCCGTGAGCCATTTGGCAACCTATCTTGTGACATAGGGATTTATACCTAGTTTAGTGAGCTTATCTATAATTCCAGAGTGGAGGATGGTGTTGAAAGCCTTGGCGAGATCTAGATAAGCTGTGTGAACCACCTTACCCTCATCTATGGCTTTGGTGACTGCTTCAAAGAAGTCAATCAGGTTTAGGAGACATGCTCTGCCTTTTACAAACCTGAACTAGGTAGGGTCCAAAGTTTGGAGATTACCAATGTCTTTGTTTATGAGTTCCATGATGATACATTCCATGGCCATGCAGATCAGGTTCGTCAGGCTAATGGGGCGGTAGTTCCCGGGGTCCATCATGGCTCTCCCTTTGTGGAGTGGGATAACCATCACGGTGCGCCAATCAGTGGGCACAAAGACTGAGGTGAGGCTATGATTGAACATGGTACTTAGGTAGAGTGCCAGTTCATTCTGTAGTTCATGTAAAACGCAGCCTGGGATATTATCAGGTCCCATGGATGCTGTGTTATTGGCTTTGGAGTGTGTGTTTTTTACCTGTGCAGCCATGATTACAGGAACTTTGCATTCTTCCAGTATAGTGATGGGCCCACTAGGGGGTGAGAGGGGGGTAAAGTTAGCACTGAGCCTATCGCCAGGATGTTTGTCAATATCAGTTGGTTCTGTATATTTAGTGCCATTGTGCTGTAACTCAGAGCAGATTTGAGTGTTGCCATTGAGATTCTTGACATAGCTATAGAATGCTTTGTGGTTGTCTTTAGAGTCAGTGGCAATTTTGTTTTCGTAACTAGCTTTGGAGGATTTTATGAGGGATCTCAGCTTCTTACTGAGGTTGACCAGGGAGTTCCTCCAGTCATGGGATTTTACTCTTTTTTGCAACAGTTTCTTTCTTCTGTTGTAGAGTTTGTTTATGGCAGAGGACCACCAGATTGGCTTCCTTTTTTTGGAGGATAGCATCTTGGTTCTATTAGGGATAGCATGATCCATGCACTCGTGTAAGTGCTTATAAAGTGCATTTGTGTAGGATTCAGCAGTCGTACCTCTATTGTCCATCTGTATGCTTGTCATGAAGTCTGCCACTTCTAAGAAGTGTGAAGTTGGCTTTGGAGAAGTTTCTTACGGTGGTTTCACTAATTGGGGGTGGGGGCAGGATGTGGATGTCTAGGGTGATTAGCTTGTGGTTGGATCTGACCAATGAGGAATTGACCTCTGGTGTGGAACATTGATTGCCCATGTTGGTAATGACCAGGTCTAGGATATTGCTGCCCCTGGTGAGGGTGTGAATAAATTGATCCAAGGCATTGGAATTTATGAATTCCAGAAAACGTTGACCAAAACAGTTGGTACATGAGCAGTTTTCCCAGTTAATGGTGGGGTAGTTGAAATCGCCCATTATTAGCATGTTGGGTTGTACCCTAATACTTTTCAGTGTATCAAGAAATGAGGAGTAGGAATCCTGGGACATGGTGGGGGGTCAGTAGCAAGCTACAATTTGGATTGCGGTCTTGCCCAGAGTTAGTTGCACTTGGATAATCTCCGGTGCATTATGCTGTGCAATTAGCCTGGATGCCTGGATATCCTTAATGAATATGGACACGCCTTCACCTTTAGTGGTTTTTTCTGGGTTAGGTGGCCGAAAGGTGTGGCATGAATTATAGCCTGGTAACACAGGGGTGCTATCTGGAGCTTTGAACTAGGTCTCTGTCACTGCATAGATGTCGATGTTCTCCATTTTAAGGAGTGCCTCGAGTGAGTGCATTTTGAGGTTTAGACTTCTAGCATTGAGTAGCATTACCCTCAGATTTTGCTTGCTTGTACCTGTTATGGAGGTGAATTTGTCATTTGAACCTTGCCTAAAAAAGGCATTATAGGCGTGGCAAGAGCCTTAGCCAGTATCTGGAATCCCAAGGGTGACAGGTGCAGGCCATCTCTGGCAAAGCATCATGGTCTGTCGATCATGTTGTCCCAGGCAGACAAATACTGGATCCCCTTAGAATGACAGCAGAAGCTTAGCCAATTGTTGAAGTCAGTAATTTTGTCCTTGTACCATGTTATCATTCTGGGTGATGGCAGGATGCTACTCAGGGCTAGGGTCATACCTGCCTTGGCTACAAGATTGGAGAGCTCCTCCATGTCTCTTTTCATGTAGTCCAGGGAGGTACATTTCAGGTCATTCACACCAACATGGACAATGACAGTGTCATATTTGTACTTGTGGAGTGATCTGAATGTGTGCGTTATGTGACGGATCCTGGCACCTGACAGGCAGCTGAAAGTAACTTGCTCCTTGTTTAGCCTGGTGAGTGGAACATCAGTGTGCCTGACTATAGAGACACCTATGACTAGAGTGTTGGGTACGTTATGCCTTATAGGCTGTGGTTGAGTGGCACACTGAGTTTGTAGGCTATGTGTCATTTGGGTTGTGTTGGGGGGTGAAGCTTTCTTGCGTTTCTGCTTTGGATGTCCCTGATGCTTGGGCAGGTTTTTATTGAGAGCCTCCATGAATGTAGGTGTATGTTTTGTGTTTCTATGTGTGTGTGTTTTGGTGGTGTAGGTTTTGAGGGACTATGTGATGAGTGTGGTGTGGTGCAAGTGTTTACCTTCTCCTCTTGACTGTCTAGTCTAATCTTGGGTGAAGAGAACTTTGCTTCCAGTTTGGCTATATAAGTGCATCTCTCACAAGTTGTAGTGTTGGGTGGTAGGAGGAGAGGGTTGTCTGTGTACATGAGGCAATTTTTGCATTGCCCCAAGATGCCCAGATTCATCAGGTAGACAGGAGAAATCACCAGGAGCTGACACTTAGACATGCCTGGATAGGTGCTTATTTATTAAGTACTAAAAACTGCTTTCCTCTAGACAAGTGAGGAAGGTTGAGTGCTGTAGTAATTTGCAGCATATTTAGTGTTTGCAATGAGTTCTGAACAAGTGCTGAGTTCAAAGAAACAGATTTGAGTGCTGAAACTAGAAAACTGGCTAGTTCTAAGAAACAAAATTAAGCTAGAAGGCTTCCCTCCAACACAGAAAGGCTTGGGGGCTCAGAAGCCTACAAACAGTCTAGACCACTTACAGGAAAGGCAGGAAACAAACTTAACATTTTTTTTCTTTCCCAGATGCTCTCTTTGTACACAGTCAGAGTGCCTGAAATCAGAATATGATCTCACTGCACTCAGTTGACTGATCAAATGAGATGGGCCCAGAAGGAGTATCCAAACACAAATTTACAAGAGGGGAGGACAATTTCAAAGCCACCAAGATTAACACCTAAACAAAACCAGGGAGAGTGGGTGGGGAACTAACCAAAAAACAGAGTCGAAACTTCCATTTCAGTTAATATTCAATGCAACACATATAAATCAATTAAATGGTGTATTATTTGAAAAAAATGCAGATAAAAGGTACTTAAATTCTCTTATACATCCAGTTAAATACAGCTAGATCTTAGCCGACCAAAGCTCAGGTTTTAAGCAGAAAATATTCCAAAATGTACCACTTAAATAGGCAGTAACAGGATATCAATGAATGAGACTACCCCGACTGCAATTACTGTCTATGCAGGAATTCTAACAGGCAATAAAATCTAGCAAACACTAACTAAAAAAAAATAAAAGAGTCAAAACTGTCAGTTCAGGTAATATTCAATGCAACACAAATAAATCAATTAAAATGCTGTATTATTTGAAAAAAGTGCAGATAAAAGGTACTTAAATTCTCTTATACGTCCAGTTGAATATAGCTAGATCTTAGCCGGTCAAAGCTCAGGATTTAAGCAGAAAATATTCTAAAATGTACCACTTAAATAGGCAGTAACAATATATCAATGAATGAGACTACTCCTGATTGCAGTTACTGTCTATGCAGGAATTCTAACAGGCAATAAAATCTAGCAAACACTAACTGAAAATACAGAGTCAAAACTTCCAGTTCAGTTAATATTCAATGCAACACACATAAATCAATTAAAATGATGTATTATTTGAAAAAGGTGCAGATAAAAGGTACTTAAATTATCTTGTTCATCCAGTTTAATACAGCTACATCTTAGCAGGCCAACGCTCAGGTTTTAAGCAGAAAATATTCCAACATGTACTAATTAAATAGGCAGTACCAGAGTATCAATGAATGAGACTACCTCCGACTGCAATTACTGTCTATACAGGAATTCTAACAGGCAATAAAATCTAGCAAACACTAACTGAAAAAACAACTTCCAGTTCAGTTAATATTCAATGCAACACAAATAAAACAATTAAAATGCTGTATTATTTTAAAAAGTGCAGATAAAAGGTACTTAAATTCTCCTATACGTCCAGTTGAATACAGCTAGATCTTAGCCGGCCAAAGCTCAGGTTTTAAGCATATATATATATATATATATATATATATATATATATATATATATATATATATACACACACACACACACACACACATTATACACATCATTTTTATTATTATTTAGTTTATTTTTAGTGCATAAATGCATAATATGTATGAGGGATAAGATACCCTTAGTGTGTTTTCAGATGTATCACTGAGGGTATACGGTCTACCATATTTCTGTTAAGTATAATTCTGTTTTCTGGACTTGGATCACCTTCGCAATTAAATAAGACACACACAAACTGGATATATATACAAGAACCTTGTCAGGTCACACATATAAATGCGTAACACCTCAAACTGTCAGCTGTATTTATGAATGATTCCTGACTATGTCTGAGGAGCACTTCTTCTGTAGCAAATAGGGAAAATCATCTCTGTGGATGAAAATGTTTGTCCCTTATGACTAAGTTAGAATCCCAGACTTTAAAAATCAAATAAATTTTATCAGTGTATAAAGGCAAAAGCAAATGTGTTAGGTCATGACATTTATGCCCCCAGTGCATGTCTACAAACTTAACTCACCTAACAGTTACGTTCAAATTTTCAATACATATTTCCAAGCTACATCACCAGACACCCCTCAAACTAAGGTCAAGTGTCAGATTTGCCTTCCTATTTTAAATATTTATGTCATCCCTGCTTGGCACTGCTAAGCTCTGCTTAACATCATGCAAATGCAGTTAGCATCTTTGCTCAGGTTTGCACACTACCAGTAAATGCAATAACTAGAATTGGCAGCAAAGCATAAATTTCCATTGCTCTAGATCAGGTGTTAGACATAGCTGGAGTTATTGGAGAAGCTGCCCAGTTTAGGGTAAATAGTTAGGGTCTCTAGGTATCCAGGATATGTACTGGGCTCCTGGTAAAGCACCACAGCTAAAGGTTTATGCAGGGGGACTATTCTGGCACCAAGTATAAGTCTGAGGCATGGAGTAGTTTGGCTCAGGCTGTATCCAAGTCCACTGGCATCCCACGCACTGGGAAACAGTGTGGTCATCATTTTAATGACCTGCAAATGACAAGAAAAATACCCTCAACCAGTGGTTGACTGAATTTGAGACTGTGGAGATCCCATGGCTGTATAAGTATGACAATAAGGGAGTATTTGTAATATGTAGAAAGCAAAATGTAGGCAAGACTGGTATGCATAATGCTCTTCTGTTCTTTTCTCTTTATCCAGCTAATGCTGATATAGTGTTCAATTGATGTGCTCATGCTGCTCGAAAGGAGAGATTGAGAGAAGCAAGTGGTATGTATGCAGTCAAAGAGAAGTATTATTGTAGCTTTAAAAGTTAAAGATAGATTTTTGGGTTTTTGATACAATTGCAGCAAAGTGAGCATTCATATCCTTACTTTAAAAGCAACCAAGCAAGCATTAGTTTGCAGATCAAACCAACTTTAGGAGTCAAATATAACACTGTCACCAGAGGCTCTGGGTTCAAATACCACGAGTTACAGCTATACAGTGCTGCATTTCTTTAATAATATTTACATTAAATTAAGCTCTATACAAGTGGCATAAATGCCTTGCTGTTAACAGTAATCTGTATAACTGGAACACACACACATATGCGCAATATATGCACATTTCAAGGATTACTTTCAGTAATCTGTAAGTATAGTGTGTATTTGTTAGGACATATATTTAAATGTAATACTGCAGATAAAATAGTTGTATAATTTTGTTAATGCATTATATGTCACATATGATGGTACTGATTTTATTTGTTTTTCTCTCACTCCAACCTTATCTCTCTTTTTTTTATTTTCTGTTATGTGCATCAAAATGTTTCCATGTCATCTATGTGTACCAAATCACTAAATGCACAGTGAGGTAGGCTAGCCCCAGTGGATCAGCCTGCCCCTGGACCACCGGCTCCAGCACCAACGCCCACCACATCTGGGACCCAACCTGGCAGCACTGCATCTGCTATCCATGCACCACCTGCACCCTCAGGTAGTACTGCCCTGGCAGCTGGTGTAGTGGTACCCTACAGAACCTCTCCCTCATGACATGTAGAAGGAGAAGATGTCAAGCAATGCAGTCCCCACTGGAGTAAAGGGACAGTGATGACAGTGCAGTGGGTGAGGACTTGATTCTCACTGTCTCCATGTTTGACAGGCATGAATATGTGTTGTCCTCTCCCTCACCCCAATCATAGTGTCCCCCAATATACTTCTAGATTTTTTCAGAATTTCCATATTTTTGCCTCATATTTTTGTCCATGTTTCATAAAATTGTGGATTTCTGATAAATTAGTGGCAAATAATTAAAGATTGAAGTTAGAAAATAATGACAGATACTTCAGATTCAGACTTCATACCCTGTAGAAAATTCATGTTAATCCAAAACCTTTTATTCTGCCAACTTTCTAAGTCTGTAAGAGAAACATTTAAGAATTATCACTACTTTTGGACCTTTGTCCCACTTTAATTTACTGATTTGTCCAGATTTCTTGGTCTAAGAGGTTGAGAGGTATGTCCACCAAACTTTTGTGTCCCATACCCATCAATATGTCTTGTCTTATTTGTCTTGGTTGCATTTGCTTCCTCACCTACCCAACTTACCAGCCCCAGAAATGCCTATGGCCCTTACCCAGCATTCCTTTCTTACTGAATTAAAAAATGGGCACCTTTCCCACAAAAAAATATTATCCAATACATAGCTCTCCATTTTGCACATCTGTCATCTTGACACACTTGATTTGGTCCAATTGGCTATACAAGATGATTACATTGTTGTCAGCCCTCTCTGTGGAAGTGGCAGTCCAAATTCAGCTAATATTCTGCACATATTATCAGTTTTTATTGTTGAGGAAATGGATATCTGTGGTTCTTTCTTATCTCCCTCCTGCACATTCCTGTGTTGCTTTCTCTTTGTTCTTCCCCCTGCTTGCTTCCCATTTCACCGCTTTCTTATCTATTCCATTTTAACAACTATAACCTGGTCAAAAAATAGAATCATACACAACAGACATAAATACCAGAATAAGCAATGGATCCCTTCAAGCAACAGTGAGTGGCCCTGCATGCTGCAGTCCAATGCAAAGTGACAGTGAGTGTCCCTACAATGCTGCAGTTACCTCCACACAATGCCGCTTAACACCCCTGAGCTATGCCAACACACAGCAACACAAGTTCTATAAAGAATTCAGGTCATTGCATTATCACTGGATTCAAATCCAGTATCATCTGGGCTCAAAAATAAATGTGTTAATGCATTCACACCTGCTACCACATATTTGGCTAAGCAGCAGATGCATGTCATAGACTCAGGATTAACTCCCAGAATTTTAGAAATGTGGCTCACATTTGCACACTGCTTAACTATGCACAAACAGGCAAAGTAATGGAAATGTGTATCTCTCATGGGTAATCTGGTAACATGCATGAACTAAAACTATCTTCCAAGTTGAACATGCCTGCACATCCATCAACTGACCCTGAAAACTATTGACCCATAAGCCTAACCAGCCTTATTTGCTAGGTTATAGAAATAATCAACATGCACCTTTTCCACAGGTACACAGTTAACCTTCAACAGTTTTGACCTGACTCATTTTGCTTTTGTCAAAGATAGATCTTGATTATTAAACCTCGTGGAATTCTTTGATAATGTCCCCAAAGCCCTGGATGAGGGGAAAAAAGGATATACTGCCTATGTTTATTTAGCCAAGGCCTTTGAAACAATCTCCCATTCAGGTATCATAGAGAAAATCTCCCTTCTGGGGATTATCCCATACATTACTATATGGGTTGCCAACAGACTGACTGACAGAAGGCACATTGTCAATGTTGTGCTGGGCCCTCTACTGTTTGGAAACTATTTCTCTGAATTCCAGGCTAAAGTAGATCACTAGCGGTTTAACAAGTTTGCCTATGAATGTCAACAAGGCACAATCATATAGAGTCCCACAATGATGTTAACATATTACCAAAAGAGCTGACACAGACAAATGATTGCTGCTAAACTCATGGACTGAAACTTAATGCAAAAAATGCCTCATTGTCCCCTTTAACAAAAAAGTACCCCTGTTAATTATGGTATATATAGCACCATTCTAAGTTCAAACTTAGTGGTGTGAGACTTGGGAACATAGGTTGATAGCAATCTAAACTTCAATCACTATGTATCCATAGTGGTAAGACATGCATTTTACATTACACACCTCACAAATAAGGGCATCACATACAAGACCATGGAGTCATAGCTCCACTGTACTCACCCCTTATCAGACTACTAAATGAGTACAATGTTCCCTTCTGTGTGCATCTCACCAGACACCTGCAGCAATTGAATAAACCACAGAGGTTTCTGACCCAGAGAATGCAGGTCCTCCAAAACATGACATACATGTAAAGCTTCAGCCCTGTCACTGTACTCAGTATCACACAGGCTGCTGACTGGCAACCTGTGCCTGGCCTACAGAGCAGTCTCAAACCTTGCCCTAGTGGAAATGCTGGACATCTTCAAATTAAGTGGGACAAGAATAACTTGCTCCAAGGATCTCAACCTAGAGTGTGACATAAACAGAACATGCTAGAGAGACAGATATTATCTGCCAGTGATTGCCACTCCCCTGGATTAGGCTCCCACTGCATGTGAAGGAATGCTCCTCAATGACCCTATTCAAGTGCAACCTTGACAACTGGATGGGTGATCTTTAATTCACCCCAAGGGTGCCACCTATGTCCCTCATGGACAGGGGCAGTTGGTGCTGATCATAAAATTGTTCTGCTAACAACAAACATCTAAATATGCTCAATAAGGGCACTTGGGTTTTTAGATGACTAGGCTAAGTACACAGACTACAGAACTTGTAAAGACCCTTGGGCCATTAGCTTACTAAACTCCTATAAACCTATGCAGGCCTCTCAACATCATTTCTCCTACATCCATTGCTGATGTAATTCACTACAAGTTGTCCAGCAGCCTTGTAAAATTCATACTTGTGCTGTGGTGCTTGAGTAAAGTACTGAGCTTTGTAGCCTGTATACTGAGATAGGTAGGGGTTCTGATCTCACTGCAGTCAATTGTGTGTCTGTGTGTATGGGTGTCTAGCCAGAAGAGCAGAAGTGTGTGTCCTACAGTTACTGCACCAATCCCATGGATTGACAGTATTGTGATACTTACACATGCCTACACATCCATTTCATGCAGGCCTCCCAAAATCTTCTCTCCTACATCCAGTGCTAATGTCATCGACTATAGGGTGTCCTGCAGCCTTGTATAAGTCAGGCTTGTGCCATGGGGCTTGAGTAAAATACTGAGCTCTGTAGTCTGTGTACCTAGATAGGTGGGGGTTCTATTCTCATTGCAGCCAACTGTGTGTGTCTAGCCAGAAGAGAATAAATGTGTATCTTACAGTTATCACTCCAATCCCATGAACTGACAGTACTTTGACATTTGCACATGCCTATACCTCCATTTCATGCAAACTTCCCATCTTCCTTCCTAAATCCAGTGCTGAATCAATCCACTACATGTTGTTCTGCAGCCTTGTAAAAGTCAAACTTGTGAAATAGAACTTGTGTAAAGTACTGAGCTCTGCAGACTGTGTTTTTAGATGAGTTACGGTTTTGTTCTCACTGCAGTTAGCTGGGATATGTGTGTGTGACTGACATTACAGAGAGCCTTTTCCACCAACATGTGAGAAAATATTATTACCATATTCTTCTCACCAGAAACTGATGATATTATCACCTATAAAGTGTTGTCTGAAACAATCTAAGTCAGACTTGAGTTGTGGCACTTGCCTTAAATAGAGAGCTCTGTAATTAGTGTACTTGGATAATAGGGATTTGTTCTCACTGCCATCAGCTGTGGTGTGTGTGTGTGTGTGTGTGTGTGTGTGTGTGTGTGTGTGTGTGTGTGTGTGTGTGTGTGTGTGTGTGTGTGTGTGTGTGTGTGTGTGTGTTTGTGCACTTGCTTGACATTACAGAGAGCCTTTTACACCAGCATGTGGGACACTATTACCATATTCTCTTCTCCGGAAACTGCTGATGTCATCAGCTATAAAGTGTTGTCTGAGGCAGGCCAAGTCAAACTTGAGCTGTCACCCTTGCCTTAAATACAGACTTCCTCAATCTCTGTACTTAATAGGTAGGGGGTTGATTCTCACTGCAGTCAGCTAGGGTGTGTCTGTTTGTTCACTTGCTTGACATTACAGAGACCCTTTTACACAAGCATGTGGGACAATGCTATTACCATAATCTGCTCACCAGATAGTGCTGATGCAATCATCTATATCTGATTTGTGGGTGTGCACTATTCCCATCAGGGCAGGGTCAGAGACTGGCCTGGAGGACAGGCAAAAGTCATCTCATCCTATACGATCCAGATTACAATGACATGGCTTCCAGTCTATCCACACACAATTCATGGCATGGTTTGTAGCCCTGTGTTTTCTTGGTGAGAAACCCCTGTCGTCTCTCCAGCTGCTGCATGTGTCTGGTGAGGCACAGGCAAAACAGAGTATTATACTATATTAGTGTTCTGATGAGGTTCAACTACAGTGCTGTAATACAATCCTCACATCTGAGTGAATATAATGTATGCAACATAGGCTTTCGATATCAGTGTGGACACTTGGTGGTCAAAGCTCAGATTGCTATCTACATGTGGTCCTAGTGCTTGCATCACTGGGTTTATCATAGTGGAACAGTACGCAATGCTGTAATTAGCAGGGAATTCCATTTTGGAGAAGGGCAAAATAAAGACACATTTTGCGCTTATTTGTAGAACGTGTGGCTTTGTCACCAATTATTTGTCTGTGTTAACCCCTCTTGTAGTATATTATCATCATAGGTTGACTCAATGATTGCACCCAGTATGCAAGAATCAGCAAATGCAGTAAGTCAAAGGCCATATACTTCAGCCTGAACTGTTGAGATATAGATTCCAAACAATAAAGGGCCAAGCACAGATCCCTGGGTTATGCCGATGGTGGCAACTCTACTGGCAGGCTGATTTACCAACTTTCACAATATTTGTTCTGTCAGTGAGCCAATTGGTTACCCATCTAGTGGCGTAAGGGTTAATCCCCAGTTGGGTGAGTTTCTAAATGATACCTGTGTGGGGGATTGTGTCAGGATAGCCAGTGTGCACTGTCTTACCTTCATCTAGGCCTATCACACAGAATCAATAGTCTGTGTCAATATCACAGATCACCTATCATGTGACTCAGCAGATACACCTTCCTGACATGGTTGAATACATACTTCAACACAGCCTCCACACAGACTATGTTCCTGTAGAACAGTGTACATAAAAATGCAACCATGTGAGTTGGGGTGGGGAACAGTACCCGATGCATGCATGTATATATATATATACAGTGGATATAAAAGGTTTACACGCCCCTGTTAAAATGCAAGGTTTTTGTGATATAAAGCAATGAGGCCACAATAAATTATTTCAAAACTTTTCCCACCTTTAATGTGACCTATAACCTGTACAATTAAATTGAAAAACAAACAAATCTGTTAGGGGAAAAATATAAAAAATAAAAAACGTATAATACACTGGTTGCATAAGTGTGCACACCCTTAAACCAAGAAGACTGAATGTTGTAATTAAAGCAAAAGGTGCTTCAACAAAGTATTAGTATAAGGGTGTGCACACACAACAAAGTATTAGTTTAAGGGTGTGCACACTTATGCAACCAGCATATTGTATGTTTTTTATTCTGTACATTCTAACTCTCCTCATCTGTGAGCTAGGCCAACATGTCATCATGAACCTTTTACTGAATGGACACTAATAATATCCCAGCTGTGTGCAAGAGACCCATGTGGGTTGCTAATGCTACATCATGTCTGTTGCATCTGTTAGATGTCCTCGAATAGCTCATCTAGGGCAAGCATGATGACACTATCATCCTTTTGAACACGACAAGCCCAATGCAATTGACACAAATCCACACTGAATATTCACTCAACACTGTCAGATATGACCATAAACACCTATATCACCAAGTGGGGAGACCACTGTATCACATACATGACATCAAAATATGTTGAAATGTGTGAAGTGAACGACATCTCAGGTCCAGAGATCAGATCAGTAGATTAGGGCTGTCTGCAAGGCCCTTTCCTATCCATTATTTAAGTCACAGACAACACAAATGGTATACACATCCAGTATCCAAACAGCTGTCTGAAGAACTACAGATTGTGGGCAATCATTGATTCCATCTGTGATATTAGTATAATACAGACAGTATCAACACACCGCAGACTGCTGCCACAGCCATGGCAGCACCTGTAATGACACAAAAAGATGGGGGGATTTGTTACATCTGGAAAACAAGCACACAACCGAAGTATAATGTCGACATCATACACTATAGTCAGACCAATAGGTATGTGACCTGTGCCTGAAGTAGATGATATGTGAGTAGATACTGTGTGGAATGTACACCAGCATGTTACCACAGTGCTGACTGATCACTAGTATGTAACACAACTACTGAGTATATGAAGGACATCCACATACCATGCCATAATAACTCCACAGTTCACAGCCTTCATCACACAAATAACTGAGTGCAATGCATCATTCTTTGGTAACCTTACTGCACATCTTCCAGTGAAGTGTGACTGAAGTGTACACCTTTGCCACAGTGAGCTATCACACATCATACTGGCCATACCTAGGTGTTCTTTTTGTGGGATAAACATTACTACCTGATAGTGTGGAAGCCTCATCAAGTTGTTACACCACATTCATGTGGGATACCTGTTCGGGTGATGCACACAGTATATACATAGCTGTTTGATGGCATTAACACACAGGTAACATTTGTGATAGTGTGGATTGTGCCATATGTATATATATATATATATATATATATATATATATATATATATATATATATATATATATATAATTATATATATATCTATATGGATCTCCTGTAAAAGACCGAAAATCCACTTCTTTGAAAATGAACACTGGACCCTCAGTTACGTGAAAGTGCACTTAAGCAAAAGTGCACTTCTGCAAAGTACGGTTCAATGAACCATTCAGGGAAACTGAAGCGCCAAGGCACACTACAGTGAAGAATAAGGAATTTACCTGTTCCCTACTGTAGTGTGATCTCGGAGTTGGTATATTTAAGTAAGGGGGGGGCAAAGCCCACCCCCACTAAATGTAATGTTAGTAAGTATTTTTTTTTTTATCTTTTTATCAGTTTGTTGAATCAAGTTTCGTGAAAGTGCACTTTTAAATAAGTGCACTTTCATGTAACTGAGTGGTCTACTGCTCTTATTCGAATAAGTGGTATTCAATTAAAAGCAGTAGACCCATAAATAAATATATATATATATATATATATATATATATATATATATATATATATATATATATTATATATATATATATATATATATATATATATATATATATATATATATATTTACTATCAATTTTGTGAACGGAGATGCTCCTCAGATGGATAATCTGAAACTGACATGTTCAAAATTCTTCTTCTTACAGAACATCTCCTGTTCAAATGTTTATATCAGTGAATGCACTATGCATTCACTGATATAAACTCGACATACTGTACGGAGATCATGGTACAGTGCAGTTTGGAAATTCATCCATTTCCTCACTGTAGTGTGATCATGGAGTTGGAATATATAGTTAGCAAGGGGATGCAGGTTGGCTTGCCCCCTACAAAAACATGATATGAAGTATAGGAGTTTATTTACATGAGCTGCAATACGGACATCACATGATCTTTTCAGACACAAGGTTGAATCTGCTGACTTTGACCAGCTAATTCGACAATGTGCCATGGTATAGATTTTTTCATTGTTTTGCTTCAGAGTTAGAAACAGAATTTGTTTTGCCATCCGCAATTTTGATAGTAAACTATATTGTGATGCCCATGCACTGGCCCAGCAATCAAGGAGCCTCTGTCCTCACCACTAACACCAGTGAGGGGCATGCATATAGGGAAAGGACAATAAATACATATACAGTAAAGTACAATTTCCCTTAAGAGCACACAGAGATCACAGTCAGTCTGGAACTGGTGTCTCCCTTTCTCTCCAGGTCAATAAGACTTCCCACTGGCACAGCTATAGGATCCAGATCTCAGCTTAGTGGGCAAGTTAAAACCTCCAGCACTGTCTCTGTCCAAGCAGTGCTTCATGTCTCTGCCCAAGTCGCTCTCACACACACACACACACACACACACACACACACACACACACACACACACACACACACACACACACATACACACTTTGAGATACGAGTTATATGAAACCACAAAGACACTCCTGGGGAAGGCTGGCACAGGTTCTCCAGCTGTTCCAGTTTTCTGCCCTGTCTAAAAGGTAGTTCCAGCTGCAACCACCCACTAATATTTATCAGCTACTCAACGGCTCTTGAAGGGGTGTCCACGTATTACTGTGCAATATTATTATCCAAATGGTAAGTGTGACCTAACAGTCAAGACTTATTTGGAGTGACTTGGTACAGCATCACTATATACATGCAATGTACTCTTAGAGCTTAAATTAACTCTACATAAATCAGTCACAATTGAAAGATTTAAAAATATTTAATAATAAATAATAAAAACACAAGACAATACTTCTTACTACACAGTGCTAGTCAAGAGTTCAGAGATCACAGAGAAATACTTAAAATAATACCGTAGAAAAGTTATGACTTCACAGAAAAACAAACTAATCTAATCTTCCTATTTCCTAGCTATAACTAATAGAAAACAAAGTTCTAAATAAACTTACATAAAGAACAAAGCAGTGCTGGTGATGTTGGATGTTCTGAAGACAAAATGTTCAGAGCTCTCTGATTCTCTCTCTTTAAAATAATAACACAGAGCTGCTTCACATGACATCATTCTTCACACTTCTCTGGTGTTCCCAGGCTAACAGAAGCTACATTTACATTCTTTACACCTGGTCAGAAACCGGAGCAATAAAGCACATTTATACATGCAAATTCAAGCCATAAACTCTGGTCTTAAAAAAAAAATAGGCAGAATGCCTACCTCTTGACATATCAGCTCCGAATTTTGACATCAAAGACAGTCATAAAATGCTTGACATAGCTTTCTTACACCAGAGTGCATTGTTGTTACATTTTTGCAGTTCAATATCCAATGCAGTCTTTTCACATTTAAGAGAACAAGCCTGTGGCTTACATTAATATTTACACATGACATAATTATCTACAAAATCCTATCTGGCTAGGCTGGCAGCCTTCACCTATCTTCACACACTCACACACACACACACACACACACACACACACACACACACACACACACACACATATATATATATATATATATATATATATATATATATATATATATATAAATTTATAATGTACATGGATATGATTGACCAGTGGATGGTCGAGCAGGTATGGCAAAAGGAGTGCAGCAATATCTCAAAAACATGATTGGAAATGTTGCAAATCACAAAATCCTGTCCCCTTTTTGACCCATGTTAGCACTCGTTTTAGGGTGTAGAGTGGTCGGAAATGTCGAATTCTGTGTTTTTACAACATTCTGACCATTCGGCATTATGGAATTTGCGGAGAAAAGTTGGTAAAATGTATGGTTGAGCTATGTGAGGTCAACCATATGAATGTAAACTATATATATATATATATATATATATATATATATATATATATATATATATATATATATATATGTCATGCACACCAGTCACGACTAGCCAGTATCGATCTTAATGTCACATACAGGTATAACAGTGTCCCTCATAACACTTCCAGCAGAAGTTACAGTGTCAAGACGGTGTGCATGATTGCCCACATAGAGTGCAGACATGTCATAATAGTTCCAAAAATACTGTCACCAGTCCATACAGGTTCCTGAGTTCTAAATAAGTCAAAAAGCAAACAATGATAAAAACACAGAAGAACTCAGGTACAACCAAGGATTCCAGTTTCAGTTGAAATTTTAGTATTAAAACATAAGCGCTTTTGCAGGAAGACCTGCTGCATCAGATGTTAATAAATACAACTAAAATGTGCTTCTATTTATACAACTTCTAACAAATACAAGTAGTCACATGATAGAAATTAAGTGGTAATAATTAACATCAAAGAGTGTAACTTGAACTCACTGACTTACTGAGTGAAGTAAATGCACACAAAGATACACTGCTGTTTGTAAAAAGCACTTATGAAAAATGTATAAAACACACACACACATATATATATATATATATATATATATATATATATATATATATATATATATATATGTGTGTAAAACCATATATATATATATATATATATATATATATATATATATATATATATATATATATAAATAAAGTCTTTCAAATGCAACCTTGAAATATAAGACTTATACAGCTACAAATGTGTATCTATAAAAATGTGTAATATATATATATATATATATATATATATATATATATATATATATATATATATATATATATATATATATATATATAAAAACACAATCTTTTAAATGCAACCTTGAAATATAACACTTACACATCTATAAAAGTGTACATATAAAAATGTGTAAAGAATATAAACAAATAAGCACACTTCATTGGTGAGTTAGCTAGGAAAGAAAAATACTCTCCCGGATTTACTAAACTTACATGCAGAACTAGCTTAGTCCTGCACGGAAGAGCCCATTTAGGAGCAGGATGGCAGTACACCATGCATATTAGTAAGGTGTGCTGCCCGAGCTCCTAGGCTTACATGGAGCATGTCAGAGTGCAGGGGGCATGTCTGAGAGCAGAGCTCTCAGAATAAATATGCCCCTGCAATAACAGTAGAAAGAGGTAAGGAATGAGTGAGACCACTCATAGGTGTCCGCATATCCCCAGCAACAGTCCCCCATGTGTACAACACCAACAGTACATATAAATAAAATGAAGGCACCCCTTTATTTTATTTTAAAAATCCGATTAAAGCTAACTGTAGGTGCATGGGTGTGCCCATCACTTAGCTATGGTTAAAGCAGCTTAAAAGGCTGAAGAGGATAACAATGAAGTCATATGCAAATGATGCAGCAGAGCAATAGTGTAGTGGGCATAGCATTCCCCTTGCGAGCAGGCATTCCCAGTTGGAGTCCCACTGCAGTACAGTCCATTTTCCATGGCAAAGCACGTTATGACCAATATTTTTGTTGCAAAACCCACTAAATAACATGAACTGGAGTACTGCAAGAAATGCACATGTGAAGTGTCAGTGTCATAATGAATAAGGCACTAGTAAGCAAGTTTAAGCACAAATAAGAAATCCAAAAAAAAAAAAAACGTTCAGCAAACAGATACCTCTGCAAAGATTTTATTCCAAAATAATCCAAGTCACATGAAAAATGAACAGGAACTCCAACATATAAGGATTAAGCCACCATAAGCACTTTCGTCCCCTATATCATACGTTTACATGGAACTTCATCAGATGGCATTAAATAAATTTCATATCCTTTATATACATTTGTCATATGACATCACTTCCCCCCCCCAACAAATAAAATAAAATAATAGCATTAAAAACACACATCATTTCAAAAACCCAACAGTTATGGTAAAAACATGTTAAGAAAATGCATCCTACAAATATGCATGTTAAAGAAAATGTAAAGAATATGCATCCTATAGGTAACGCATCAAGCCTCACCATTTATAAACTACTTATAAAACACTTTAAACTTGCAACTATTCATGTAAAACCAACAGACCCAACAAGGGAAAGGAAAAAAACAAACCAAAAAGGCTATATGTGTTATCTATTAAGGGCTTTTAACTTTAATAAGCTAGAAATAGAAACACTATCATTAAGGCCCGGCCAGCATGTTGCATTTAGTTGGAGCTGCCACACCAGCTCTGCTTTTCCTAATAAATACTGCCAAGCTCCTCCTCTTTCAGGATAGGTTATTATGTCCAAAATAGCAAATTTAAATGTATGATCTGGGTGTTGTGCAATGTACCTAGCAAGGGGATTACATTCAAAAGTATCGCTGATGTTCCTTACTTGCTCACCTATTCTAACTTTAAATTTCCGTTCGGTTTTTCCTATATAGAAATAGGGGCTTGTATCACACAACGCACAATGCACAACCCTCTCAGTATCACATGAATCCTTAAAAAGTAGCCTTAATCTTGTGTTATTTATTTTGACTGCATTAGTTTCAAGAATAAAGGGGCAAAATTTGCATCTCCCACATTTGTAGGTGAGGGCAAGTCCTGTTCTATTCGCATTACACTCCAAAATATTTTTTATATTTCGTCCCCTCTTGTAAACACAAATGGGTTTTGCCTCAATGGAGCCCCTAATGCTACTATCCTTTGTTAGAAGGTCCCAGTTTTTTGTCAAAATATTAAGGACATTTTTAGAATCGTGGGCAAAGGTGTTAAGAAAACAGACTTTAGGTGAACCCTGGTTGAATGAAACCCCATTAGACTTCCGGACCTCACCTGTGGCTATAGCAATACCAGCCCCACCTGTAGTACCCTGATTTGATGTAAGAATATGGAGATCTGATGGGGGAATGCTATATTGTGATTCTAAGGTTGAAAATGGCCACTCCTTCTCTTTTCAACCACTTCATCCATGATATTATCAATGAGTTCCCTGGGATAACCCCTCTTACTAAACATACATTTTAGATTGTCACATTCTTTTAAAAAACTATCCCATAAACTCACCATTCTGGCCATTCTCACAAATTGACCCTTCACCACCCCTCATTTTTGAGAAAAGGGGTGACAGCTCGTGAAGTGGAGAAAACTATTAGAATAAGTCTCCTTTCTGTGTATTTCAGACATGAAACTATTGAGCACACAATCTTTTTTCAACAAAACATCCAAGTATGCTATACTGCTTTCATCAATGGTGTGTGTGTGAATTGTAAGAAAGTGGTAGTAGCATTTATATAGTCCAAGAATGGATTAATCAAGTCCCTGGGCCCCTTCCATGCAATAAAGATGTTGTCAAGGAAACAAGTGCACATGTGGCTGGCAGTATTGGAAAAAGGTAGAATGTGTCAAAAACCTCCTTTCCCATTCTAACATAACAATGTTAGCATATAACCCACCACATGCCACACCCTTGGCCACACCTTGCACCTGCAGATAGTATTTCTTATCAAACAGTACAAAATCGTTATGCAACACCAAGTCTAATAGATGTTCCAACATTATGCACCTGTCATGTGGTAAACCAACTGAAAAGAGATATTCAAGAAACCAGTCTATGCCTATATCATGTAGGGTCACACTATAAAGTGCTTTCACATCGATTGTAATCAGGACATATGAATTATCAAATCTGGTTCCATTTATCTTCCTCAAAAACTCCCAAGAGTGTTTACACAGCAGGGATTCCCTTTGAAGTAACTCTTTTAGTTCGATATCCAAAAATATGGTCATAGGGTGTGTAATAGAAGCCCTCACATCCACAATAGGGCGCATAGGGGTCTGGCAAATATTCTTATGCATCTTTGGAATCCTGAAGATGACTGATGTAACAGGAAAGTCAGTGGATAAAAAATGTAATTCATCAATAGTAATAAGAAGCGGTGAAAGGGGGACCTCTTAGAGAGTGGCTCCAAGAGGCTAGATCATCAGGGGATGTTCCAGCCATGTATAAGTATCACCTCAGTATGTGTGTAATAAGTGCCAGCTCAGGTATACCATGGACAGGTATGGCTAAATATTCTTCTTATGTCCCCCACAGCTGCAATGGAGTGGGCCGTGAACCAGGAGGCCCACATCTGCCGCCTGGCACGGTTGCGACGTAAGGTAGGTCAGTAATACTCATGCTTTTACTTTCATAGGAAATAAAAATAAAAATAGTAGTAAATTAATTGCCTGTATAAAACCTGTATTGTTCAAGGCAGGTACTGCATACACTAGAGAATATGGCAGGAAGAGTCTCATATTGTTTGTATGACAATAAAAGTGTAATATCCTGACAAAACAGATCTAACTGCTGGACTACATGTGTATATTCTGGTATCATATGGTAATATAGATTTGCAATCATGTAATAGTACTGTAGTATTAAGCACTGTTATCCACACCATGCACATTAAATTGAATGTGTAGGAATACCTGTATATGACAGGTGTAATCCCCAGAGGCCATTTAGTACAACTGAGTGACACACTGACAATAAACAGGGAAAATGCAGACAACAAAAAATGAATAGCACATGCAAGTGAGATGTGAACTGTTGTTTTTTTAGCACACACAGCCACAGTTCGAATCCTGCCAGTGGTAGTAGGCTGCATACAGAATCATACCCCACAACTGTACAGATATGTCCAGAATATCTATTAAAGTGGCCCATAACTAATGCCTATTAACCTGTCCCCCTGGGAAATCAGTGGGGTGATCCCAGACATATAAGCAGCAAACAAGAAATACAACTGAGTGACACACATCTATGACAACATACCTGGCACACTAACAACTCCCCAATACCTTATGTGACTAAGAAGCCATGTATGTCCCATTTACACCCCAACTTGTTAAGTTGTGGTCAGAGTATGTACAGTAACAGAGTGAGATGTATGTGCATAATAGTAAGGTGGAACCTGGTGCTGTGTGTGGGAACATTCAGGTAGTGCTAATAAACATTCCTCCTACAGATCTGTCAGATACCAACACTGTGTCCAGAAATACAAGAATGATATGCAGTTGCTATGAATAAGGTATTACACATCACTGTCGCCCACACTGTCCTACAAAATATAACTGTCTAGGAATTCTGTATAAGAGTGTTGTTATACAAGGTCAGAATGCATAAGCACAGGGGATTACTAAGACAGAAAGCAGTTTGGAGATATACAGCAATATCAATAAAGCAGACAAAACTGTGATGGACAATGTTTAAGTTGTGGCAGACACAACCATGATCTGAATCCTGGGAGTGGAATTAGACTGCATACAGATTCATATCCCACAACTGTACACATGAGGCCAGAATGTCCAGTATATGTGCCCATATCTGCTGCCTGTCCCTCTGGTAAGTCTGTGGGATGATCCCAGATGTGTAGCCAGCAAACAGGGAATACACATGATTGTCCACCATCATGAGAACACACCTGCTACTGTAGCAACCCCCGAAACTGTTAGGAGAGTAACATGTCAAGTATGGCCTATTTACACTCCCATGTTGTCAAGCTGTGACCAGAGTGTGTACAGTAACAGTGGGAGATGTATGTGCATAATACTAATGTCTAATCTGGAACCTTGTGTGGCAACAGTCAGGTAGTGCTAACAAACATTGCTCCTACAAGTACGTTGGATACAAACACTGTTTTGAGAAATACAGACCAATATAACTTGTACTGGTACCGTCCACCCTGGTATTGTAGGGGATTGTGAGTGTTGTAGTTTCTCTGAATAATAAAGTATCACTGGTCACTGTCGCCCACACTGTGCTACATAATATAACTCTGTAGGAAAGCATGTATATGTGTGTATCAGGTCACTAAAGGTGGACTAGGGCAATATTCTAGATATGTCCAGGCACACTAGCATGTGGTCAACACATGGCCAGAGTCTGTGCAGAAAGTGTTGGATGGCATAGTGCAAAACATCACCCCGGAATCCGGGAGTATGTGTACAAACAGTTAGTCAGTGTTAACAAACATTCCCTCCACAGGTATACCAGGTAAGAGGTGTATACTGCCGATAAAACTGGTTCATGCGTAATGATGTTGACAGTCATATTAGTGTCCAATATAGGTCTATAGGGTAGTGTAGTAAGACTTGTACGGTACAGATAACAGCACTGACTAGGAAAGTAATTTGGAGTACAGGAATATACTACTTGTCAATTGACATCTATCTCTCCCCACCACCTTATCTCCAGCAATAATCAACATACCCATCCCAAATGGTATTTACTAATTCTGATACTGTCTAATTGTTTGTTAATATTTTAATGGTTCCCATGCATGTGCCATATTGAATTATTCCAACATTGTTGGCATGGTGCCATCACCATACCTGCATGCTGTTCTTATTACCACTGTGGTCCCATATATGCATGTATTTTGTTTGCTATGCAACTGTTCCATATCTGGTGTCTAGGTTAATGGTAATATCTATGCATGCTGTTATACTTAACCCTGGAATGTGTTCACTATTACTAACCCATATATGATGTTGAAATCTAAACACTATAGCACACTTGGGAAGGCTGGTCCCAGCAGACCCACCTGTCCCACCTCAGCTGGATGCGGCTCCGAGCACCAGCATGTCTGGGGCCCAACCCCAGACCTCCCTGTCCATTGGTCCTGCACCACCTTCGGGTGAAACTGCCTCAGGGGATGGGGCTCACTCCCCTGGGAGTGGGCGCAGACAGGCACCTGTCACCCATCGTGGTGCGTAGACAAATCAACGAGCAGTCCGGTGATCTTCTACACCAGCTTGAGGGCCACATGTTGCAATTAGAGAGTCACCCTGGCTCTGTGGCTCAGCGCCCAGCACAGCCATCTTCGGGGCTGTGAAGGTGCAGTGGTGACTGCCCATGGGTGGGGACCTCAGTCCCACTGTTACCACTGGGGGCTTGTGGGCTTCCAAAATCCCAACACCCCTCCCCATCAAGGTGTTTACCCTCCCACATGTGTCATAGACTTCCCCTGTATACGTCTTGTGTGTCTTGTCTGTTAACCTATCCATCCTACCTCCCCAAAAATACCTACCACCCCTCCTCAACATCCCACTCTCACCTGAAAAAAAAAGAAAAAAGGCAATCTATTCCCACAAAAATAAATCACGCCCCATACATAGCTATCCATTTCACACATGTGTCCACTGGACAAATGTAATGTGGTCTAATTGGCATCACAACTTATTATTGTTGTCCTCAACCTCTCCCAGGGGTTTAAGTGTCCAAATCTACCTCCAAATTCAGTGTATATGCACAGCTGTTGCTGTAGAAGAAATGGGCAGCTATGGGCATACCCTGCACCCTTCCTGCACATTCCTAGCTATTTTCCCTACTGTCTTTCCCTCTTTGTGCCCCATTTTTCAACACTTTCCTATCAACCCCTTTTTTTTTTTCTTTTAAAGAAACTAGCGCAAGAGTAAGCAGCAGTAAGCACTTTTAAGCAGCAGTTTGCACAGGGTTAAGCAATGCCTACACACGTTAAGCAATTTAGTAGCTAACTGATTATAAGAAACTGTAACCATAAGTTATTAGTGCTTAACTCCACGCAAAGACACACAACCCCGCTTACAACTGCTTTAAAGTGCCTTAATCACTCTGTATCCACCAGCCCGTGTTCTGCCAAGCAACAAAATAAACAGCTTCTGCAAGGCTCGAACCAAGGACCCTGAAAAGCATAAACAAAGTGATTTACCACTAAGCCATACCAGATATACATAAGTTTGATGTTTTCAGAAACATATCATCCAGCCCAGTTGTGCAACAGTACAGAGAATATATACCAACATCTACATGTGTGTGTGTGTGTAAATATATTAATATCTAAATAGATACAACATATATGTATATATATATATATATATATATATATATATATATATATATATATATATATATATATATATATATATATATATATATATATATGTCTTCTTCTTCTTTCGTCCGCTCCCATTAGGGGTTGCCACAGTGGATCATCTGTTTCCATTTCTTCCTGTACTCTGCATCTTGCTGTGTCACACCAACCACCTGCATGTCCTCTCTCACTACAGCCATAAACCTTATCTTAGGCCTTCCTCTTTTCCTGTTACGTGGCAGCTTCATCCTTAGCATCTTTTTCCCAATATACTCTGCATCCCTCCTCAGCACATGTCCAAACCAACATAATCTTGCCTCTCTGGCTTTGCCTCCAAACCTTCCAACCTGGGCTGACCCTCTAATATACTTATTCCTAATCCTGTCCAACTTGTCACACCCAGTGCAAATCGGAACATCTTTAACTCTGCCATGTCCAGCTCTGACTCCTGCTTTTTTGTCAATGCCACTGTTTCCAACCTATATAAGATAGCTGGTCTCACTACCCTCTTGTAGACCTTCCCTTTCACTCTTACTGGTACTCGTCTGTCACAAATCACTCCTGACACACTTCTCCACCCACTCCATCCTGCCTGTACTCTCTTCTTCACCTCTCTTCCACACTCACCATTACTCTGAACTGTTGATCCCAAGTATTTAAACTCATCCACCTTTGCCACCTCTACTCCCTGCATCCTCACCATTCCTCTATCCTCTCTCTCATTCACACACATATATTCTTAGTCCTGCTGACCTTCATTCCTTTTCTCTCTAGAGCACATCTCCACCTCTCCAGGGTCTCCTCCACCTGTTTCCTACTCTCACTACAGATCACAATGTCATCTGCAAACATCATAGTCCACGGAGACTCTTGTCTGATCTTGTCTGTCAACCTGTCCATTACCATTGCAAATAAGAAAGGGCTCAGAGCTGATCCTTAATGTAATCCCACCTCCACCTTAACTGCATCTGTCACTCCCACCGCAGACCTCACTACTGTCACACTACCATCATACATATCCTGTACCACTCTTACATACTTCTCTGACACTCCCAACCTCCTCATACAATAATACAACTCCTCTCTAGGCTGCCTGTCATATGCTTTCTCTAAGTCCACAAAGACACAATGCAACTCCTTCTGACCTTCTCTATACTTCTCCATCAACACTCTCAGAGCAAATATCACATCTGTAGTGCTTTTCCTGGCATGAAACCATACTGCTGATCACTAATCATCACCTCCCTTCTTAACCTAGCTTCCACTACTCTTTCCCATAACTCCATGCTGTGACTGATCAATTTAATCCCTCTGTAGTTACTACAGCTCTGCACATCACCCTTATTCTTAAAAATCGGTACGTAAACACTTTTTCTCCATTACTCAGGCATCCTCTCACTTTCCAAGATTTCATTAAACAATCTAGTTAAAATCTCCACTGCCATTTCTCCTAAACACTTGCATGCTTCCACAGGTATGTCATCTGGACCAACAGCCTTTCCATTCTTCATCCTCTTCATAGCTATCCGTACTTCCTCCTTGCTAATCCACTGCACATCATGATTCACTATCCCCACATCATCCAACCTTCTCTCCCTCTTATTCTCTTCATTCATCAGCCCCTCAAAGTACTCTTTCCATCTGCTCAACACACTCTCCTCGCTTGTGAGTACGTTTCCCTCATTATCCTTTATCACCCTTACCTGCTGCACATCTTTACTAGCTAGGTCCCTCTGTCTAGCCAATTGGTACAGGTCCTTTTCTCCCTCCTTAGTGTCCAACCTTTCATACAACTCTTCATATGCTTTATCCTTAGCCTTCACCTCCTCTCTCTTTACCATGCACATCATCTCCTTATACTCCTGTCTACTTTCTTCATCTCTCTGACAATCCCACTTCTTCTTCACCAACCTCTTTCTCCGTATACTCTCCTGTACTTCCTCATTCAACCACCAGGTCTCCTTGTCCTCCTTCCTCTTTCCAGATGTCACACCAAGCACCTTTCTAGCCATCTCCCTTACTAGCTCTGCTGTAGTTACCCAGCTATTCAGTAACTCTTCACTGCCACCCAGTGCCTGTCTTAACTCTTCCCTGAACTCCACCTCACAATTACCCTTTTTCAGTTTCCACCATTTGATCTTTGGTGCTGCCCTCACACTCCTCCTCCTCTTCTTGATCACCAGTGTCATTCTACAAACCGCCATCCAATGCTGCCTAACTACACTTTCCCCTGCCACCACTTTACAGTCTCCAATCTCCTTGAGAATGACCCTTCTACATAAGATATAATCCACCTGTGTGCATCTCCCTCCACTCTTGTATGTCACCCTATGCTTCTCCCTCTTGTTAAAATACGTATTCACCACAGCCATGTCCATCTTTTTCACAAAATCCACTACCATATGACCTTCTGCATTCCTTTGCTTAACACCATACCTACCCATCACTTCCTCATCCCCTCTGTTCCCTTCACCAACATTCCCATTGAAATCTACTCCAATCACCACTCTCTCACCCTTGGGTACAGTCATCACCACCTCATCCAACTCACTCCAACATTTTTCTTTCTCATCCATCGCACATCCAACTTGTGGAGCATAGGCACTAACAACATTCATCATTACACCATCAATTTCCAGCTTCATAAACATCACTCTATCCAACACTCTTTTCACCTCCAAAACACTCATCATACTGTTCCTTCAGGATAACCCCTAAGCCATTTCTCCTCCCATCCACACCATGATAAAACAATTTGAACCCACCTCCGATACACCTAGCTTAGCTCTCCTTCCATCTGGTCTCTTGCACACATAATATACCAACCTTCCTTCTGTCCATCATATCAGCTAGCTCTCTCTCTATACCAGTCATACTGCCAACATTGAAAGTTCTGAACCTCACTACCAAAGTCCTAGCCTTTACCTGGCTTCGAGCATGCCTTCACCCTCTTCTCCTCCTTCGGCGAACAACAGCCCAATTTCCACCAGCACCATGTTAGCCAACAGTACTGGTGGCAGTCATTGTTAACCCAGGCCTCGACTGATCCGGTATGTATATCTGTACTGTTGTCCGCATGTATGATTTGGCAAAATTTTATGCCGAATAACCTTCCTGACACTCATTACTGAGCAGATATCACATGCACCACATGGGTCATATGGAGGTTATATGGGCAATGGGTATGGGGAGGTGTCTGACATCAGACAGCATGCCACTGGGGGTTGTAGTTAGTGTGGATGTGATCATACGCATCATACACCACACACACAAACACACAGGGTGCCAGTACTGACATGCATGGGTGCATTTTGTACGGGAATGTGGCGGTCGACTGTGCCAGACAGCTATACAAGGCTAGGTGATGGGTATACCTTGGCATCAGGCCCCATGACAATAGTCTGCATTGTGGCTCAGAGCTGTGGTTTCTGCATTTGCCCACACAGGTGGGCATTGTATCCACCATCCAGTCACCTGGGTGACTATTGCATGTGGCCAATGCTGTGCTTTGCTTGCCATGTATGTATTCCTTAGTCCATAATATGGACGGTGACTGGGATGTGCACACCTTCCACATGCATGTACAGTGACATGTGGAACTGTACCTAGGGTGTCGGGACCATGTTGTGTACACAGATTATCATCAGATGTGCCAGTCATGGTCACCTGTGGCAGGAACTGGTAATGGACAGCTGGTTATCCCTGCACCCACATTGATAGCATGCAAACAACTTTCCCTGGTGTCAGTGGCATCTGTCCGTACAGGGCATGTTTTCAGCCATGGTATGTCCTTTGTGGGTCGCATGTGATGGCACCACAGGTGTTGCAGGTGTCCAGTGGGGATCATGGGGAAGGTGTACTGTCTGCATATATGTGCCTATTGGACACATGGATAGGGTGCCATGCCCTCTGTAGGTCACTGCAAACACTCCATAGTTACTATCAGTCACCAATATGCAGTGTACTACACACATATTAGCTGTTGCCTCAGTGTGTGTGTGTGTGTGTGTGTGTGTGTGTGTGTGTGTGTGTGTGTGTGTGTGTGTGTGTGTGTGTATGAGACATGGGTTGAGAGTGTGCTCTGTGTAATACTGGCGTTGTTTACTGTGATTGTCTGGCCTTGATGTCACATGTATGGGTATGGAATTGCACCCCAGCCTCTCAGCTGTTTCACATCTGTTATCTCTGTGCAGCGGACATTGTGATAAATACTAGGGCTACCATATAAGAAATTTGCAAAACCCACTCCACATTGGACCCATGTGTCACACACGATACGAGTTATAAACACACACACATCTGTTATGTCTGGGAGTAGAACCCGTACCTAACTAGTTTATTATACTACAGCACTACACAGTTATAGTACACACCTCAGAGATTACTGGAGTACTCCTTCCCCAAAGGTGTATTTCACAATGAGTGACATCAGCAAGATTCCCAAAGTAGATCATTTGGTATATACTGTGTGTGATTAGCCTAAAATGAATTGCTCCCTACTCAGTGATTGAAACACAGACAAAGCATCCACAACCAACATGTGTGGGTATAGACCCCCTAACAGAGGTCTATATTACACTACAGCATGGAGCTGTTATAGGACGCACCACAGGGATTACTAGATAACTCCTTCCCCAAAGGTGTATTTCACAATGAATGACATCAGCAGGCTTGCCAAAGTAGGCCATTTGACATGTATTGAGTGTGACTAGCCTAAAATGCATTGCTCCCTACACAGAGATTGAAACACACACAAAACATCCACAACTGACATGTGTGGGTATAGAATCCCTAACAGAGGTTTATATAACACAACAACATGGAGCTGTTATAGGATGCACCACAGGGATTACTGGAGAGCTCCTTCCCCAAAGGTGTATTGCACAATGAATGACACCAGCAGGATTGCCAAAGTAGGCCATTTGACATGCACTGAGTGTGACCAGACTATAATGCATTGCTCCCTGCACAGTGATTGAAACACACACAAAACATCCACAACTGACATATGTGGGGCTGTTACATCCTTCCCAGAGGTGTATTTCTAGGTGGATGACATCAGCAGCCTTGCCAAAGTAGAGCATATGGATTGTATGGAGTGTGACTACTCTAAAAAGCATTGTTCTTTACACAGACACACACACTTGCCAAGTCTGGGATTAAAACACCTATCTAACTAATTTATCACACTACAGCAGTCCACAGTTATAGGACACGCTACGGAGATTACTGGGCTAAAACCTCCCCAGAGGTGTATTTCTAGGTGGATGACATAAGCAGCCTTACCAAAGTAGAGCATTTCAATTGTAGGGAATGTGACCACCCTAAAAAGTATTGCTTTTTACACAGACAGGGACAGACTGACACACACGCACACACACACACACACACACACACACACACACACACACACACACACACACACACACACACACACACACACACACACACACACACACACACAGTGGCCAAGGCTGGGGTTAGAACTCCGACCTATTTTATCACACTACAGCAGTACAGAGTTATGGCATGCACTACGGAGATTACTGGGATGCAACCTTCCCAGAGATGTATTTCTAGGTGGATGACATCAGCAGCCTTACCAAAGTAGAACATTTCAATTGTAGGGAGTGTGACAACCATTAAAAGCATTGCTCTCTACACAGACAGACAAACACACACACGCACAAACAATTGCTAAGGCTGGGGTTAGAATTCCTACCTAACTAGTCTATCACACAACAGCAGTATGCAGTTATGGGATGCGCCACAGAGATTACTGGGCTAAACCTCTCCCAAAGGTGTATTTCACAGTGGATGACCTCAGCATGCTTGTCATAGTGGGATTATGGGGAGGGAAGTGTGTGTGCATGGGCCATAACCCATTCATCTAGGGATTGACATGCCACATGCGGGCACAACCTTAATCATAGGTTCATAGGTTCATAGACTGGTACTAAGCTAGACTGGTACTAAGCTAACTGCTCTTGCGAGCCATTTTAAGCCTAGCCAATTATCCCTTGTGAGACTCAAACCCTGCACCTTGTGTTTGTAAGGCAAACTCCTTAGCCATTAGGCCACCCTCCCAACCCTCAATCATATTTCACAGGTACGTGTATACAGCTGCTAGATGACTACTTCCTTGAACAGTCATGTTGCACAGCTGGCATGTGCACCACATACTCTGTAATGCTGTCAGATACTGGTGGCTAGTATCTGCAGTGAGTGACATCTGACCCTTGTGTAGTTGCGGCCCTTTAGATGTGTGCTGGGTGGGACAGGCCTGGATGGCTTCTTGTCACAGTCACCCTCTTCCACACATCTATGTATGTCTACCTTTGGCTTATTATAGTGTGTGGTCCTTACATATATGCCTGTATTCCTATCCACTGTGTGTGCAAAGCATGAGTGGTGCATACTGAGGAGTGTCTGTGCTAACATCTGCGGCTGCCAGATATGTCTGGTCCACTGGTGTTTGCAGACATCGCTTTCATGTGTTTAAGTGTATGAGCATGCCCAGTATGACCTTCCAGTATGTTACTGACTGACATTGCCTTAATTTCTCTAAGGGTGTTGGCATGCCCCATATGGCCATCTGTATTGAATGTGTGGATCTAGTCCAGGTCATTTGTACTGCAGTGCTGACCTTTGTGTTGTACACCTACAGGTAGCATGCTGTCTCTGCAAAGTATCCATCAATCATTTGCCATTGACTGTTACTACATTTCTGCATAGGGTGGGGGGCACAGTTGACTATTTCTACATTTCTACACAGGATTGTGGAGGGGCACACCTGACTGTTACTATGTTTCTACGTAGGATGGGGGGCACACCTGACTATTTCTACATTCCTACACAGGATTGGGGGGCACACCTGACTGTGACTACATTTCTACATAGGATGAGGGGCACACCTGACACTTGTACACATTTGCTAGGACTGCGCTGGTATGTCGGGTACTCCATTTCAGTCTGTAGTCTTACCTATCATGCTGACTAGAGGCATACCAGTGTACTACAGATCTTAGCTTTTAATTACCTACATATTAGTTTCTGACTTCCTACGCTTCAGAACTGACATCCCACTCCCTGACCTGCTGTAGTCTGTCTGTGTGTAGGCCTGGGGAGAGGTTACCCATAGGCCTCTTTCAAAGGCCATAGCACATCCTTTGTTTGTGTTTGTCTACACCTGTCCTGCTGGCTGTGACTTTTGTCAGGTATGTTAAACCCCCTGACTGGCTTGTGTGAGTCACTTACCTTGTGAGTGTCCCAGTAATGAGGGTGGTGTTGCAGGGCTACCTATGTTAGATGCACATAGTACACTCCCTACACATGGTTAAGAACAGGTAGTGTAATGTTAGGCATCCCTTTTACTGTATGTGAGAGTCAGAGAGAGGTGCTATTCTCTGGGTCTCTCCTGTGTCAGTGTATGTGCTATGCGTGGCCTCTTTGCCAAGGCCAGGGCATACTGGGCATGCCTCCTTCTGCCTACTGGGGCAGGCTCAGGTTGTTCCTCCTCCAAGCCACTCTGTGCCTGTGCAGGCCTTGACAATGGTGGGGGGCTGTGTGGCCCAGCCACGTGCTGTTGCTTCTGCAGCTGTTTCCACAGGATCATATTGTGTAGCATGGCACATACAAGGAAAATGTGGGTATATGTAGATGGTGAGTACTGCAAGGCTCCACCAGATGTATCCAGGCACCGGAAACGTGACTTGAGCATCCCAAACACACAGTCTACTATAATTCTGGTCTGTGCATGTGCCTTATAATGGAATTCTAGTTTGGGAGTGTGTGCATTTCTGATGGGTGCCATCAGCCATGGCTCCAGTGCATATCCAGCATCCCCCACTAGGTGACCATCAGGGATGTCCCCATTGGCAAATCTCTGGTAAAGCTGTGTCAGATGCCAGATGTGGGAATCATGATAGCTTCCAGGGCAGCCAGCACACACATTCATTATTATACCCTGGACATCGCACATGACCTGGCAGTTGATGGAGGGGAAGCCCTTGCAGTTGATGGAGGCCCATCCCGCTCACCAGGTGGTGCTTTGATGCATATGTGCATGCAGTCCATAGAACCCACTACCTCAGGGTATTCTGTTATTTGGTGGAACAATGGCATATTGCTGGTCAGTGCCTCATGGGTGTTGGGGAAATATACATGCTCACTGACATCATGTGCTGACATGGCATCCAGGAACTGGTGGAGTACCCTGGATGCTGATGCCTGTGAAATCCCCATCATATCCCCAGTTGGCCTTTGGAAGGTACCTGTGGCTAGTATTCATAGGCCTACACATATCTTGGTATCCACTGGGATGGGTTCCCATCTGTTATTCTGTGTGTCAGGCGTGGCCGGCATAGCTCAACAATTTGCTGTAGGAGGTCCCTGTCCACCCTATAGTGCTCCACTATCTCCAGCTCATGTAGCCCCTGGTAGGTTACCCTGGGTCTTTACACTCTTCTCTGTCTCCTCACTGTGGGTTGGTCGACAGCATTCACATCCTCACCACCCTCAGACTCCTCCACAAGTTGTTGTATAATAGCTATTGCAGCCCCTATCATTTTGCTGCTGTGAGTGTTAAAAGTTCCCCACATGTTTACACCAGTGGTGTATAGTGTGGGAAAAACAGAGGGGAAGGTGTTTGCATAGTTTATAGTAGTGTTCTGGGCTGGGCTGGTCTGCTCCCTGTGTACTCGGCTGATTCTGATACATTTCACCTGCCAGCTAAGCTAGCTCTCCTTGTTTACCTTCCTACTGCTGTTTTCCCTTCCCATTGCCTTCCTATTCAAGCCTGTGTGCGCGCCGCACAAGCAGAGTGCTCAAATGTGCACACTGCTGCTATTTCCTGATTTAACTTCTTTTTTCTTCCTGTAAAACCAGGTGTGCAGCACGCACACCCGCTTAGGCTTTGTAAAGAGTGCTAGGCAAGTTTAGACACACCCCTAGCTTAGCTGTGCTAAGCTAGGAGCACACCCAAGCCACAGAGCTCCAATCCACTTACAGTATGCCTGACGCACACACCCATGATATCACCTAACTCCTAGGCTTGCACCAAGCTATTCCTACTCTTACACTGTTGGGACCTGGCTCACATGCTGGGAAAAACTGGGATTCACTATCCTTCCCCTCATTTGTAGAGGATTGCTTGCTAATGCATAGTTACATGTCTCACACTGAGCCTCCCCCCTTAGCAATCACTACTCACTGGCCATGTTGTCTTCTGCCTGCCATTGACTTGCATGTCAGAATATTGATTTTAGTTAGAATGCTTAATTTAGGTTAATTTTGTTATTTTCCCCCCAATCCCATTTGCACGCCACTACCCTATGCTTAAACAGCTGAGATCGGCTAAAAAAAATAAAAGTTGATTTTGGTATTTTTTTTTTTTGTGTTTGAAATGCCAATGGCCTTATACTTGGCCGTTGCAATGCTTACTACATGATATGCAGTCTTTATTTGGAGCTATCACAACTCCGTTTTGGATTTTGCAGAAATGTACTCAGTAACTAACCGAATACATTTCTGCAGATAGCACTAGTCCTGCACGGACTGTTGCAAGCTTCCTGGATTACAATATCACCTCATTTTGCATATATTTCTCCTGCAAATGGGGTGATTTGCATACCAGGGCTTAGTCCATGCAGGATTAGTTTAGGAGCGTTCGTGCATGCCCCTGCAGGCTGTTCCTGGATCGCATGGCAGACATATTGCCTGCTTGAGTTCCTGCACACCATGCAAGTTTTCGAGAATCCGGGGACTATCTAAACAAGGGTCTGGATTTTAGCTTAAGTGGCACATATTCATGTAAATCATGCCCTGAATCTCCCCTAAGTCTAATAATCCATCTGCCCTCTAACTGCTCGGTCATATTATGTATATCTCCCTCCATGACATTCTCAAAAATTTTACCTATGGCCATGAACTTAAAGGTGTGTTCAGAGTTGGTATTGATGACATGCTTAACCAAGCACAGGTTTTATTTCCCCTACTAATATAATAAATGTGTTCTTGTATCCTTTTTTGAAAGGTCTATCTCTGTTTTTATCATTGTTTGCTTTTGGACTTATTTAGAACTCAGGAACCTGTGTGGGATGGTGACTGTTTTGTGGCTTTATTTGTTGTTTTATTCATCACCATACCTTCCAGGTGCATGGCTGAGGGCTGTGATATCATCAAGCTGGACTACACCCCTGAGGGTTCTTTACAAGATAAACTTAAGAACTTTAACAACCTACTTGAGATTATTGAGAATAATGCAAACCCACTTATTGACAGTGGACATGATACTGCTGACAATGAAGTTTTGGCAGTGGATATTATGGCTTTGAAGAACAAGCTCCATGCTATTGAGAAATAACTTTTTAAATTAAAATGGCAACAATATCAGAAATATAATTTGGCGGTTTGCTTAAGGGAAGGCTTGGTCCCAAGGAGGCTACACATTCTTAAAATGGCCTGATATGTAGACTGTGATCATGAATTACTTACTGAATGGCAGAAAATTAATCTTAATGCCAGTATGGGCTATTTAAAACTTTTAATAGCCTCAGTAGAGAAAGAAATTAAAGTGCTGTTAGTGTCTATCAAATGACAGCAGGTTGAGCTTTTGAATCAGTTTGGTCAAGAACTATTAGACAAGTATATAACTGATGTCCTGGACTCTTTGTCTGTGTATGAAAGGAACTTATTAAGCAGAAAATAAAGAGAATATCTAGGGATCACCAGGACTTTCAGTCTGGTAATGTGTTTACCTGGCCAAGATATAATGAAAGCAAGAGGGCACCTTCCTGCTTGAATGCAACAGCATCTCCCACTATTCCGCCCCGATTTCTGCCTCCACAAATGAATTGATGGTTCCTCCAATGAGTGACATGATGACATAAGCTACTGAGGCCAGTACAGAGGAGTCTAACAAGGATCTTGGAGCCAGAAAGAAAACAGCCCAGGTGCATAATTCCTCTGCTAACGACAGTGTTTCTAATACTGCTTCAATTCGTGGAGCAGATTCTTCTTTTCCTTTAGTCCAGCAGAGGCTGTTATTCCCTTTACCTGTGAGGGAATTGAAAACATCTTGGCAGCATGAATGCCCATGAGGACACAGCCGCAGCAGGCAGAAGAGAATGTTAACAGGAAGTGAAACGTGCCACATGAGCATCAACAAAGTGTTCACAACTGTAAAAAAAGCTTAGTTTGGAAGCTTTCTATGCATACCCTTAGAGAAGATGAGTTGGGACTTCTTCATAAGGGCTTAGCATTTATTCCTACCAGGCACTCTGACTTCACTGATGTCATTTTAGACATCAAGCTCTTTACCAGAAATGCAATGCTCAAACGTATGTATACAAATGCTGACAGTAATAATTCTGATAAACATGATATCTTCAGGAAACATAGTACTTTCATACCAATTAATAATTCTTTAGTTAATGCCTTTGAAAAATATGTTTAGATGATATTTATAAATTAAATGTATCTGAAATTCCGTATGCTAGAACTAATAGAAAGAAAAAATGTTTTAATTTAACTAAAAGTGAATATTTTTTTTGCAGAGCAATTCTGAAATAGAGGTGAGATCATCTGACAAGGGAGGCCCTATAGCAGTGCTTTACAGTGAGTGGTATAAACAGGCAATGTTAACTATGCTGGCAGATGATGCATTTTACACAAAGATTCATTATGGTCGTGTTAAATTCATGATAAAAAATGTTAGTGATACTCTGAGTGCATTGTTGAGTAGGAATTTAATAGACAATAATCTTTTTGATTATTTTTAATAATGCATCTTACCATACCTGTTATATAGGGACTCCGTAAATTACATAATGATAGTATAAATCCACCCCTACATGCCATTGTCTCTGGCTGAAGCTGGTGTACTGAATCTATTTTGATTTATCTGGAAAAGTATTTTAGACCCATGCTAGATAAGATTAACCATGTGTTGAAGGACACTGAACATTTTTTAAGTAATCTGCCTGCTTTTCTGGAAAATTATAGCAATAGTGAAAATCATTTGATATTGGTAACACTGGACGTTACATCACTTTTTACAGTGATACCCAACAATCAGGATGTAGAGAGGATTGAATGCTATTTAGGACGGTTCAGTAATACTAGTGAAGATGAGCTGGCCAAGATACTGTAGGTGCTCTTTTAAGGTGTGTGTTGGAGAATAATATACTCCTATTTGATGGTAAAGTTTATTGGCAGCTTAATGGCATAGCCATGGGCACATCTTGTGCCAACAGTTACGCCAACACTGTCATGGTTGTATAGGAATTGGGACATGTTTTACAAGGACCTTTTTGTAAGCATGTACTTCTTCATAGGAGATTCATGGATGACTTTTTTATCCTATGGAGAGGCATTGAAGAACAGTTTAAAGATTCTGAAAGTTACATCTATACAAGTACCACTTTTTTGAGATTCACCTCTACGAAAAGCAAGTATTAATTTTTTGGATGTGTGTGTAGAAGTCGATGGCACTGGTAGTATATATACTAAGCTCTATAGAAACCCTGCCATGTCAATCACCTGCTTTCTTATGATAGTATGCATCCTTCATACATTTTTAGGAATGTGATGCATAATCAGGTGTTCAGAACCTCAAGACTTAATGTACATGAAGAAGATTTTCAGCAGCAGGTCAATGTATTGAGTCAAGAACTGACAGAGAGAGAATATAATGAGGCAGATGTCCTAATTAATTTTAATGAGGTGACAAGCTTGAGGGGAATGATAGCCAAGCCTTATTTTTGGAAATGCAACAATAGAGGTGAACAGGCCTCCAGAAAGCCATCTAGCATGAAACTTAAGGTTCCCTTATACTATTCAGACAATGTTTCTTCCTATACGGATATAGTGAGGATGCATTGGGGTGTTCTTAATACAGATCGTGATGTTTGTGAACTGATAGATGCTGAGCCTAAGTTTTTATTTAGGAATATGAAGTCCTCAAAAGGCAGCTAAGCTATCATAGGAGTACTTTTTATTCAAATAGAGCAGCCAGAACATACCCATGTGATAAATGCAGCCATTGCAAATATATTGATAACACAGATAGCTTTGAAAATCCAGATCAGAATAGAGTGTTTCATTTTCAGGTGCAAGCCACATGTGATAGCCAACATATAGTTTATTTAGCCTATTGCCTTAAATGTAAAAGTTGTATATAGGCAAAACAGACAGACGTTTCAAAGAAAGGATATAAGAACACATTTATTATATTAGTAGGAGAAATAAAACCAGTGCTTTGGCTACGCATGTCATCGGCACCAACTCTCAACACACCTTTAAGTTTATGGCCACGGGTAGAATTTTTGAGAATGTCGGGGGGGGTAGATATACGTGATATGACCAAGCAGTTAAGAGGCCAGATGGATTATTAGACTTAGGGAAGATTCAGGGCATGGTTTAAATGAATATGTGCCACTTAAACCTAAGCTAAAATCCAGACCCTTGCTCTGATACTATTTTTTTTCCTAGCTGTCTCACCAATGAAGTGTGCTTATTTATATATATATTCTTTACACATTTTTATATATACACTTTTATGGATGTGTAAGTGTTATATTTCAAGGTTGCATTTAAAAGATCGTGTTTTTATTTATATATATATATATATATATATATATATATATATATATATGGTTTTAAATATGTATGTGTGTTTCAAACATTTTGATAAGTGCTTTTTACAAACAGCAGTGTATGTTTGTATGCATTTACTTCACTCAGTAGGTCAGTGAGTTCAAGTTACACCCTTTGATGTTTCATAGTTTCATAGTTTCATAGTATAGTACTAGGCTATCTGCCCTGGGGCATTTGTAAGCCTAGCCATAGTGATGTGGCTTTTGCCACCCCATGAAATGGTACAAAAAATGTACAGAATAAATTTAGAATACTGTGCCTCTGTCTAGTAGTGACACAATGAAGGTCCCCTTATATAATAGAATTAGTTTACTGTGCCCCTGTCTAGCAGTGACACAGATGTGACCCCTGGGGTAAACTTACGATCTCCCATCCACTCATCAAGATTTCTCTTGAAGAGAGTCAGTGAGGGGCTCTGCCTAATACAAACTGAGATCTTGTTCCAAAGCATGGGAAGCCTCTGGATTATGAATCTATCCCTCCAGCATGTCCTATTCATACTTGTGCCAAGGTTTAAGTCTTTAGCTCTTATGGTACTGATGGATTTGGATTTTTTGAGGTGGAGTATGTCCATCAGATCCTGATTGGACATGGCCTTGTACGTCAGGCAGAGATCACCTCTGAGCAGGCGGTATGCTACTGAATAGAGCTGAAGTTTCTTTAGTCTGGCAGAATTAGACATATGTTGGAGACCCTTGATCCTCTTGGTGAGGTACTTTTGTGGTCTCTTCAGCTGTTGCAAATGCCGGGTGAGGTACATACCAAATGGGGCATTGTACTCAATCATGGGTCTGATGAGGAAGGAATATAGGGGTACAATGACACCTTTGGATCTGGATGTGAATCCCTTCATGATGAGGTGTGCAAGGTAGAATGTTTTTCTAACCACTTTGGCAATGTGGGTGTCAAATGAGAGGTCACTGTCGACTTGGGTCCCTAGGTCTCTGATTACTTTTTCCGTACTCAGTGGGTTGCTGTCTATGTGATAATTTGTGGGTACTTTGTTTTTCCCAAAGGGGATGACTATACATTTTTTGGCATTTAGTTTAAGGCCGTGACTCCGGCACCAGTTGTCCGTTTCTGTGAGGCCTTTTTGTAGGATGTGTGTGTCTGCTGGTGTATCGACTATGGTGCCTAGTTTGCAGTCATCTGCGAACTTTGTCAGCCACAGCCCTCCCATGTTTGCTTTAACATCTGAGAAATAAATGCTGAACAAGAGGGGTCCCAGGACAAATCCCTGTAGGACACCACTTGTGACTGGCTTTGAGTCTGACATTGCTCCAGCGATTTTAACTTTATGGGTTCTGTCCTTTAGCCAGTTTGAAACCCATCTAGTGACATAAGGGTTTACTTTTAAGCTGTTGAGCTTATCTATGATGCCTGAGTGGGGTATTGTGTCGAAAGCCTTAGCCAAGTCCAGATATGCTGTATGGACTGCTTTGCCCTCATCAATGGCTCTAGTGACTGTTTCGAAAAAGTCAACCAGGTTTAAAAGGCAGGATCTGCCCTTTACAAAGCCGAACTGGGTAGGGTCAAGTGTCTGTAGGTCCCCTATGTCTCTGTTTATGAGTTCCATAATGATTCTTTCCATAGCTTTGCAGACCAGGCTGGTTTAGTTTCCAGGGTCTGTAGAGGCACCCCCCTTGTGGAGTGGGACCACTGTTGCTGTACGCCAGTGTTCAGGTACATATCCCGAAGTAAGGCTAAGGTTAAATAGCATTTTTATGTGTGGGTTTAGCTCCTCTTGGAGTTCACGTAACACGCAACCCGGGATACCGTCAGGTCCCATTGATGCTGTGTTTTTGCTTTGTTTAGGGCGGTTCTCACTTGGACATCTGAGATGACAGGGAGATTACATTCAGCTGGGATAAGTATTTCTTCTTTTGGGGGTGAAGGAGGGGAGAAATTTGCACTGAACCTGTCAGCCAGAATGTTGGCAATATCTGTGGGTTCAGTGTATTTTTTGTTGTTGTGAACCAACTCTGAGCATATCTGAGGGTTTCCGCCCAGGTTTCTAACATAGCTGAAGAAGGCTTTGTGGTTATCTTTAGTGTCCTTAGCGATTTTTCTCTCAAAGTTTAAGTTGAGATGTTAATTGTTGCTACTTAATTTCTATCATGTGATTACTTGTATTTGTTAGAGGCTGTATATATAGAAGCACATTTTAGTTATATTTATTAGTATCTGATGAAGCAGGTCTTCCTATGAAAGTGCTTATGTTTTAACATTAAAATTTCAACTGAAACTGGAAACCTTGGTCGTACCTGAGTTCTTCTTTATTTTTATCAATGTCATAATAGTTGTACAGTTGTGTTTGTGCAGAACCTTTTCTGATCACTCTAAATCACATATGTTATGTCAGAACTGCTTTTTTGTATTGATTAGTCTGGCTTTCACCTTTGCATAATTACTACACCATATCAGATCTCTCTTTCTTTCCCATGTCCATGTTTCTTTTTTATACCTTTTAAAACTCTCTATGTTTTGTTCTTTATATTTTCCCACTTCCTCAGTCATTTCTTTTTCCAAATGGCCCAAGGTTTCATGGTCTGTCTAATTATTTTCATGAATCTGTTGTATTAATATATGCAAATTTGCATTTTGAACTTTTGACAGTTTTTCTTATGCAAGCATTTTTCCTTCATCTAATTTCTCTCTTAATCTTTTTGCAGATCTTCCACCTGGAAATTCTGGGCTTCTTGCATAATAGTAACAATACATAATTTCTTTCTTATCCTCAGCAGTCCACTCTGTCATCTTTATGGGTCTTTTTAGCCCTGTCAGTTTTTTCTGTTTTATACGAACTAGGGCCATTTTCCCCCTAGGCCTTGCCTAGCCCCATTGTAGGAATGTTTCCATGTCTTGAGGATTCTATACTGTTGTTTATCCATTCCATTCATGAACCTCCTAGGATTGGACACTTTTTTCACCTGGGACTTGTGCACCAAGCAGTCCTTTTTATTTTTTAACCTACTTCTGTCCTCCATGTTATATGTTATATAAAACACAGTCTCTATATCAGTGAGATTTTGTAAAAACAGGGTCCACTTTGCGATGATACTCACCAAGTCTTGAGGATGAATTAAATTCTCATAGTAGTACTTTCCTTTAGCTTGCTGATTTTATCATCTCTCCATCTGGTCTCTCCCTTTGTTAATGTCTCCAAATCTTTTGGGTTTCTAATACCAAGACGGGAATGGACCCCATTCTTAAGTCAAAGTACAATTAAAGTTCATGAAATTAGTATTGTTTCACTCTTTTATGTCAGCCAAAAGTGCTTTTTGCAGCACCCACAATTTGGTCTCCAAATAAGAGATGTTGAATATTGGAGAAAATTTGAGGCGAGGCTTTTGAGGAAGTTACAGAAACAGGGCATCACACTTCTGTGAACAACTGTTGATTGGTGCAACCTGCATATCCTATCACAAATTTAAATCACCTTCAAGTGTGATTCCACAGACAGAACCCTGTTTTATCAACTCTGAATTTCTTTTTTTCTTTCTTTTTTTAACAACTATAGCCCACAACTCAGAATTTCAGAAACATTATAACACATAATAAGAAGAAAGAGATTAAAACATGTGTAACCCCAAAATATGACCCCCAGTCAATGCAAAATACTTAGATAAAACAGAAGCATTGTGGAAGCAATGGGGAAAGGTACATGTGTAGTCCTTGCTCACATTTTTTTACCTTTTAATTACTCCACAGACATACATTATTAAAAGGACTCAAATGGGGCCAGTCCTTCCTAAATTGCTTCCAAATACTGACAATTGTGTCTAACAAGAATGAGAAAACCACTTTAAAGTAACACAGTGTGGTGTCATCCAGTTAGTAGTCCTGTAGGAGAAGAGTTTGCAATCAAAAGCGAATATCAAGATTAGTGGAGAGAGGAGTCCTTGCTGTCCATCTTATGTTTAATATCACATTCCACAGCTCATAACAATGCAGTTGCAACTCATGTGCAAATAATTAGCCTCATTTCTGTGTAAGAAGGCCACATGTGGCAGGTGCTAGATGGCAAAATGACTTTAGATAAAATAAGCATTTTAGTTGCCTGAATCTTGGTCAGTAATGGAGAAGTACTGATTTCCATAGCATTGCTTTCTCTATAAATTAGTACCAAGGCTTTGCCTCAAGGATGATGAAGTTAATATGATCCTGGGACATGGAGATACCCCAGTAAAGACATTCTTAGACAATCTCAGTTAGAAGGTCCCTCATGCTGCCTTTAGAGTAAATGAAAATATCTTGGTCTTGTTACAGCCACAAACCAGGAGGTAAACAGTCTAGGAGAATTTGGGGCTAGTATGCTTGATTGTGAATTTTTAGCATGGAATAAATAATCTAATAAATAGATGACCAAATTAAGCAAATATGGAAGACAGTAAACAGCCTTGTTTTGAACCCTTAGAAAGAATAACTGGATAAGACTGTATGGCATTTATGCTGACCCTAGTGGAGGAATTTGCCTATACAAATTGATATTTTCTTATAACGCCCTCTGTAAACCTCAGCTCTATGGATATTCCTTAAGTTTTACCATTCTACCATATCAACTTCTTTTTAAAAATCAAGGATAACAGTGTCCTTACCTGGTTTCAGGCAAGTAAGCACCCTGGCAATTGTTAATTCTGGTGAAACCTCTGTAGCTTCTTCCTCTAAATATGTTTCCCCTATTGGTACACAAAGTTCATTTCTGAACACTCTGTGAACACTAGGGGAGGTTGTATTGCCCTGTTGTTTTTTCCAAACCTACATTTGCAATAGCAGTGTGGATTTCAATCTAAAATCAGACTTGCTAACAGCGGTTTGTCTGTTATTAAGATTTTTGGAAGAAATAATGCTTTCACAACTGCCTCACATTCTATCCCCCCCCTCCCAAAAAAAATACAATTTAATGAAAAGTGACCTGATATTGTTATCACTATGTGGTTGATGCCTTCCAGTTTGTGACTACAATTTCCCTACAGTCTTTTAGATTGGCAACTTCTAACACACACACTCTTTCTTGACACCTTCTGGCCAGTACCTTAGTGGATTTAACACCTTTTGCCCAACATCATAATTAAAAATGTTGCCATCGATTATGATTATGGCCTATTTGTAATTCTTTAAAATATTTTGTCATACTAATTAATTCTGTAATAAAATTTGTCTTAGCTCATCACCCTTCTTATATGAAATTTCTCTGCTCTGAATGTCTCATAGTAGATACTCTAACCTCAATTGTAATAATAATTTTGCTGCTTTAAAAAGTTGTCAGAGGAATATCTTCAGCTGACTTTTAAATTTGAAGAAAACAACCCAATATAAACCAGGCTCCTTTGCAGAAATACACAAAGCCCTGCCCTTTGTACACGAACCTATAAGAGAAATCTTGACCGGTGGATGGGAGATCGTAGGTTTACCCCGGGAATCATTTCTGTGTCACTGCTGGACAGAGGCACAACAAACTAATGGGCACAGTATTTTTTAACATAAGGGGTGGCGTAAGCCACAAAACTTTGGGCTAGGCTTATAAATGCCTTAGGGCAGATAGCCTAGTACAAACCTATGAACCTATGAAACCTAAGTCCACAACTAAAAATAAGTAAAAAAAACTGCAGTTATTTTTAGTTGTTGACTTTTAAATTTGTTTCACCTGCAAATGATGCCATGTGCCCTGACATCAAATTGTCTCCATTCACTTCCTGTGAGTTTCTAACTTATCTCATTCATTGAGGAGGTGAAAGCCAAATTTCATCCTTGAGGAGGGTTTCATTATGGGTCCTTCCCCAGTAATTATCTTAACCACACTATGATTTTAATTTGGAGTAAAATTCATACCCAAATCTAATACTTTAGACATAAGTTGCCTGAAAATGAAGGTAATACTTGCTTACAATACCCTCTATAAAGTTGTCATATGACCATGGTGGTGCAGTGGTAGCATTGTCGCCTGACAGCAAGAGGTTCTCCCTTTCGATTCTCAGCTGAAGCGCCTTCTGTGTGGAGTCTGCATGTCCTCCCCACAGTCGAGTGGCATTCGAAAGACATGCGTAAATGGGTGTGCCTTCATTGAAGGCTGGGTTTCGAGCTAGCACCTTGGCACCGTAAAAATCTACTGCCAATCATTAGCGGACCGGAGTTCCGCTGTGGCAACCCCTAACCGGGAAAAGCCGAAAGAAGACCAACAACAACCCTCTATAAAGTTGTCGTGTGTATATTCCTCATCTCATTCTACTAAGTCAAACTCATCTATGGCTCAGAATAAAGCCTTAGTCATTTGGGCGACTGCTAATAACTGAGGTCTATTTGTCTGAACAGATATTCGTTACAGTATCAAAGTCACCATCTATGCTTCATCATATCTTACAACACCCTATAACCTCTCCTTCAGCTTCATTAGTTAGGATGTTCCATTAGTATTTAGCGATATACATTTATTAACCATGATACAGAATGCAAAGAATGAATGTTAACTGTAAACAAGCAACCCTTTTTGCCTTTCTAAACAGATTCCACTGAGAGAATTATGTATTAGAGTGGCTGTTCCACTCTTTACAGAAAATGCACAACTGAACTCATCCCACCTGCCAATATTTTTCAGCCAAACTGTAGCATTCAGTTTGTTTTGTTTCTTAAACAAATGTAATATTTACCCTTTTTAGTCGCTAAATAGTTTAACACCAACTTAGCTTTCACTTTTAATGAAATGCTTTTAACATTTTAGGTAAAGAATAAAAGGAACGCGACTAATGTTTTCTTGTTAGTTGTTAACCTCTTGTGGACTTGCCTCACTAGTTTAGTCTTTTCCCCTACCTATTAAATTAAATAAAAACAAAGTAAACTAGTCAGCCCATTATTTTGAAAAGTGTTAAAACTACTGTGAAACTGCTTAAAGTGGTATTTTAGAAATTAAAAATAATTAATTCAGATACTTATGATCAGTATGAATTGTATTTTCACAATTCCACTAACTGTTGATATTGATTTTTGTTACCTAGTCTACCTGGCGTGAGCATCTTCCCTGTGGCATCACTTCATATCAAAATCTTAAACATCTAAAATCATTGAAAATAAGTGTAAAAACACTACAGTGATAGATTTAATATCAAAAGAAACAGTAAATAAGATTTAACCCTTAAAAATAGTAAATATATAAGAAAGTATGCCATTTATATTGACCTTAGCTGAGGAATTTGAATACAATAATTGATATTTGAATCTCATTAGGTTAGGACTACAAAACAAGACAAAATAGAAAAACATTGGGTGCCCTTCTTAGTAAAAGTTAAACAATTCTAAAAAGAATATAACATTGTATACAACATATCACCATGAAAAGAGAACAACGCCTTTGCCCAACTGAAGAAATGAAAAAAGTACAATGAAATAAAGAAACTAAGCTGCAATATATGCTGACCATGTCATGTAGTCAGAGGATCGTCATAACCCACAAACATGACATATATTATTATAATAATTAGTGAAAAGTAAAAAATGATAAAACCATACCAAGCATAGGCAAGTGACCAATTCTCACTTCATCCTTGGGCAAATTGGATCACAATTCAGTCAAATTCGCATAGACTGAAGCCAGAAGCATTCTCCAATATCTTGCTATTCAGAGATTATGCAAAGACAGATTTGTTAAAAATAAGTGATAACTTCCCTTCCAACCCAATCACCTCACTGTTTATGCAGCATACTTTTACTGCCAAATTCTACACACATGTAATCAACTACATAGATGCACCTGCCCCCTCTAAAGAAATAAAATGCCAACTTTAAGAATGAATCTTTATGGTACAGCCCAAACATAAACAGAATGTATAATATTTAACTCTCGTGAGGCTAAAAAATGTTCTTGTTAATCTTAACTCTGATCAAATCAACCAAAACCAGATATGAAGTAAAAGTAGCTATCCAGGTGAAGGAGAACCACAATACCTTCTTTTACTACATTAGAAACCTCAGAAACAATGTCCAGTACTGTGAACTAATAATAAATTATATCACATATTCAGATCCAGAGGACAGAGCCAATCTACAAGCAGACAGATTAATCTCAGACTTCACCATCACTCTCCACTTCTATATTCCCAGATCACATATCCACATCTACATCTCCCCCTTAAATCTCAAAAGAACAAGTCCTCATGGCACTATACAAGGCCAGAAACATTACTTCTATGTGGATGGATAAATTACTGAACCACCCACTGCTCATGCTGAAACAGGACTCTTCAAACCCCCTACAGAGTCTATGCAATATTCACTTCCAGACAAGTATCATGCTGGATGAATGGATGACAGCAACAGTTACCCTCATCTTAAAGGGGGGAAGCCAACTCAACAAGGTAATTATAGACCCATACAACTGTCCAGCCTCATCTAAAAGGAAATTGAAAGGATGATTATGTAATTAATAGATTAGGACATAGTCAACCTGCAAACACTTCACCCAAGCTAGTTTGTTAAGGGAAGACCTTGCCTACTTAATCTGATTGACGTCTTCAAGAAGGTTACTGAAGCAATGGATAAGGGCCAACTCTGTAGCAATAGCTGGTTATGTGATTTGCTGAAGGTAACACAGTAGGCCGACAAGGGCTGAGGGAATTAAATCTTGTGTCACATGAACTGGAGGTCACAGCCTTAACATTTGTACCAGTTGCCAGTATGTAATTTGCTGGAGTGCAAACTAGCTTACAAATACAACCCAGGAAATTAGGATAGGTGGCTGTACCTCCTCCAAATGATCTGTCACTAGTTGTGCACCCCAGGGTTCATTTGGGGCACTTCCTTCTCAATGACCAAAGCAAATGTTAAGGTTTTATGGCTGACTAGGTTTGCAGATTACTGTAATCTTGGTGCCAACATAAACTTCCCAGAGGACACCAAGAGGACCTTTCCAAAACAAACAGCTTTTGTCAAAAACACAGACTAAAACTAAATGCCAACAAATGTATAATAGTATCCCTCAGCAAGCATGACCAATCTTGTAACTATTACATTGGTAACACATCCCTGACATTCAATCCTGTAATCAGGGACATGTGAATATATGCTGAAATGGACTGCCCTTTGACCACCACATATCAACTATTGTAAGGAATTCCTTTTTCAGTCATACAGCTTATTAGTAATGATACTTGGGATGTAATCATTCCATTGTACATGAATTTCATTAGCCCCTTTCACAATGTACCTGTCTAAATACTTGGCAAAACTGGATTGACCAGAATGCTTTCTCACTAAAAAAGTCAAGGGCCTAAATCATAAAAACTATGCAAACCATCTCATAGCTTTACCTCTTTTCTTGGTATCATACAGGTTACTAAGAGGTAACCTCTGCCTCTCATATAGAATCTCAGCAGACCCACTACTGTCAGGTGCATTACACATTCTCAAGTCCAGTGGTAGCATAAGCATCAGATTAAGGGATCTTAGTCTCTTTGGCAACATAAGCAGGACATGATGCAGGGACAGATAAGTAACACATGGACTTGCACTCCTATACAACTGTCTTCTATTCACATAAAGCAAAGCACTTCTCTCTCTCTATTCTAACGAAATTTGAATGACTAGATAGGAAACTGTAAATTCACCCCCTGCTTAGCACCCATGTCCATTATGGAAAGGGGCAACAAGTAAATGTCCCAACATATCCTTATTTTGCCCACTGGATTATTCATATGCAAAATATAGGGGATAAAAAACTATCATGGGAATGTAAGGTTAGACTTCTTAATATCTTCACAGATCAATAGCCTTTTAAGTACCTATGAACATATGAACATATCATGAATAGAAAGTACCATGCAATCAAAATGGATGTAAAAGACATGCACATCTCCACCTAACTGCATATACAGAAAATATCAGGATCATTACCTTTCAGCATCTTGACATCATTGCTGCCCCCAGGGCTACTGCATATGAAAATTGCACAGAAAAAATCGTGAGGCAAATACCATAATCCAATAAAAGGTTGTGTGGCCACGCTTCTGACAAGATGCTTCAGAATCTCAATAAATTCCTGATGTGTATTAATTGTGCTTGAGGTTAAGTATTAATCCTTGCATTACTGTACAATCTAATGCACAGAAAAAATGCAACCTCAAGTCCCCACCACATTTCTTCTGTCCCTTTTCTGTACAGTAGCTCTATATCAAAATTAAACAAGTTTCTACTTCCAACTGCACAACAAAAGTTCTGAAATTTCTGCTGTTACTAATTTTGAAGAGGGTCATTGTGCTGAAATTGCTGTTCTGGGGTGTGCAGCCAGCATGCTTCTATCTGCTGGATGTCATTTGTAGCTAAGTCACCAACTCTGAATTCCATCTCACATTCTGATACATTTCTAGGGGAAAGCTCCTAAGTCAATAGATTAACTGTAGGGGGCAACAGTTTTTGTTCCCATAATTTCAACACCTGCCCCTAAATGGTTTGCAGGTTTTGACACTTGTGACCACAAGGCTTGCCCTATTTAATATCAAGTTATTTAGATGTGAAGTTAGACTGTGTTCTATCACACCAGGGACACAGCTGGTATATGTAGCCATGTCTGCATGATTTGAATGCTTATTGTAGCCTGTGTCTATAAGGGAACATTCAGCATAACTCAGGCAAACAAACAAAATTGCATACCTTTTATTAAATGCTGGATTCCTGAGACACCCACCAAATCCCAGCTCATGTCTCTATAATGCAAAAAGTTGATCAAAGCTTTTTGTTTTTAAAATAAAGCAATATTGTCATTAGATAAAAACTTAATTATATGTCCTGCTAACTTTTAAGTTCCCTGCCAATGTTCTGGCTTTATGCAATATCCACTCAGAGTCATTATAATCCAGGCATCAAACAATTAAACGTCCACATAACATATTATTGTGATGACATGGAATCACTGGATACATTCTCTCAATCACTGGGACATTATAAACATTGAGCAGGTTGCAGAACTCCTTCCTAATGAAGTCAATAAAGTCACTTCCTTTCACTCTCTTAAGAAGACCCTACACTTTTACATTTCGTCCTCCACGCCCTGTTTTTGAAATCATCCAGCTCTGAGTCAGTTTGTTGGACATGACTTTAAAGATCTATAAAATTTCTGGAGTTAGTAGCAAAAATAAGCCACTATTTCTTTAAATCCACTTGTGGAGTAAACAACTTGCCCTACCTGGTTCACCTGTTTAAAGCTATTATCAGACATAATCTAGAATACTGTGTTGCAGTCTGCAGCTCTCTTATATTCATCTTAAAGAGACTGGAATAAATTCAAAAATTCTTTCCAAAACAGATTTTTTTAAATGTGGTCCTTGAAATATAAATTACATTTCAATCAGTTACAGTTTTTGTTTCAATTAACTATGGATTTGTTAGGCAGGAATCTAATTTTAATATACAAATACAAATACAACACAGTGATGGCAGCTACCATGAATATCACATATTCTAATTACTTCCTTGGCACAAGAAACAACCAGAAGCATGTTACTGTCCCATTCACCAAGACTCTATTTGGGTGGAAAGACTTTTAGAGCAGAGTGGGGAGGTTGTGGACTATGCCGCCCCTAACTGTAAGGAAGGGAAGACACTGGGGCCCTTTAAAACCAATGTTGACAAATAGTTTGGTTACAGGGTCTGTTATCCACTACCTACCAGCTGCAAACTCCTCAAAAGTCTCTGAAGAGACACTGAGTTTGATTTACATACATTGAATGTGGATTTCATGCTTTCCAGTAATATTTTATAACTGTTGAGTGTATTAGTGTGGAATGTATTTCTAGAGTCAAGCTAATTCTTTTAATATCCATCGGCAGAGTGTCTGAATAGGAGCCAATCTTTCCCATTTGAATGTTAAAATATGAAACCGAGGACTCACAAAACAAAACAAAAAAGGCAATGCTATCCAAAGCAGGAATAAGCTAACTAGACAGGAATTTAACATGTTATCGATGTGCTATATCCTAATACTTCAGACATGGGATAACATATAACTTCTTTATGCTTGATGGTGAACATAGGCCAGACAGAGAGAGAGAGATTAGATTAATGTTGATGTGCCCAGTCATGTCATTAATATATACATTTTTTTTTCTTATTGCAAGACAAAATAGCAGAACTAGCAATACTCAGAAGTTGTAGTCTTCAGAACCATGCACTGTTCAAGGCAAGGGGCATAGCTCTGTGGGGAGGGAGGCAACATTCTGGAAGGTGGTATTTTAGTTTAGAAAGTGTTATACTATTCAAGAAAACCTGGGCTAGAACCCTTATCAAGTACTCAGTCATGTGCATTTCGTCAAACTGTATGTAATAGAATAAGGTTGCTGTGGTTTTGAGTTTGTCTTAAACATAGACGCAACAACACTGAAGCAGATTAAAATAAGTCTAGGGATGCAAGGGCAAAGCCCATCATGGTGTAAAAAATGTGCATTTTTCTGTTTTATCAAAACTAGTTTAAATTTTGATAAAGTTCCTTTTGATGGTATAAAATGAAGCTATATGTGAACCTTCCTTCAGTAAAACTAACTGTACAGTACAAACTCCCTAGTAATGACCATTTCCAGTTTCCTGTTTATTTAATATTCAATAATCTGGCAATCCTGCTGACACTAAAGTGGCTTGGGGGGGTCACACAAAAATTGATTTGTTTGAGATCAGACATTATGCAAGTGGGAAATTATGACATCTAAAGGTAAGTCTCTACATTGCCTAGGACTCAAATAGCATTCCAAACCATCCAGAACACAGAAGGAGGAGATCATTACTGCCATTTTATTTCCCAGTAGACCAAACAGTTTTACACATTCTTGCAACCTGTTATGGAGTCTATATGCACAGACATAGATATTAACCTAGAAAAAGGGTATTCCACCGTAAACTGTAACCAAGACTCAACCATGAAAACCAGTGTAAAAAACAAGCAAATCAAGTTAATATAGAGTGTAAAAGTAAGCAGGTGTCTCCACAGTGAACCAAGACATGACCGTAATGCAAGAGAAGGAATGGCTACAAATGAAGTAAATGATACTTTTAATAAAAATTCAAACACACAACCAAATGATTAAGCACTTTCATCCAACTCAGGGAACTTCCTCAGAATGCTGTAACATAGATTCCACTTCCTTTTATAGAACAGGTTGCTGGTGGAAACCAATTACTTAAATTACAATAGGAAAAGGTGCTTTTAAAGAAATATGTAATCATTAACCTAAAAAAATTATTTCCCTATAGTTCAGATATAATTGAACAAGCTTACAAAATCCTAAAACTATTAAGAATAATTATTGTAAATATTATATACAAAATGTTAAATAACTCATGATGTGCAAAATAAATATTAAATTGTCAAAATGTCAACATTATTAAAATGTTAAAATATTAAAATATTAAAAAAGCACCTGAAGTTCATAAAAATCCAACAACATACACTTAAATGTATAAATACATAAAGACTCCATAGTTTTTTCATCAGATTGTAATAATTTCATGGCCTTAAGCTTGAGTGCAGTTTGCAAAATAATGCTTTCATTTAAGCCAGTTGGGGATGCTGCATTAAGCCTGAGTTGCCATATTTATTCTTTATATTCTAAGAAATTCTCCCAATACCCCCCCCCCCGGATATTTTTTGTACTATTTCTAAAATACCAATAAAAAAATCTATTATAATTACTACACCTTTATACACTTCTAGCAAGGACATTGTTAACATTCTTTTTACTAATATTGTAATTGTGTTCTTATTTTCTTTTTCTTAATGCCCTCTCGGTTTTATCTATGTAGACTCCATCACACCCACAGCATTTTGCCAGGCAGACGATACCACTTGATCCACAGTAACCTTTCAAGAGATGAATAATGCAATTTAAGCCATTGTTCAAAACAATAATATCTTATTCTAGAATCTGGGAACATTGTTTACAAGCTCCACACTTGTAAGTTCCTTTGTTTAACCTTTTTATCTCTCTTTAAACTAGTTCCTTCCAATACATTTTTGAAATTCAGAAAAGTCTTATTAATGAATAATGGTTCATTACCTACAGTTTTTACTATATCATCACTGCCCCTCAAAAATTTTCAGCTACCTTTTATAATATTCATGATGTCCCCAAATAACTCATTGTAGGCAATGACAAAAGCCCTTCCAAACCAGTGTCATGCCCTAGTATTGTTGAATGTTCCTTTATGACTGAATTAGTTTCTTCTCCTAATAGGGGTGTAAGTTTTGTTTCCCACAAGTTTGTCACCACACTTATTATATCCCAAAGCATGGGTTCTGGGTATCCCCTCTCCATGAACAGCTTCTTAAGCAGTTTCATTTCACCTTCCAAATCACTCCTGCATGAAGTCATTCTCACAACTCTTATGCATTGCCCTCAAACAAAATTTTTCTTTAAAAACAAAGGAGTGTAAACTGGTGTAGTATCAATAAGAATTATTAAAGGATGGTTTCCTACACAAATTGTAAGTTCCACTTGCATATCTAAATATTTAATAATCTTTCTCCTGAAGGTGTAGGTGAATTTTAAAAAAGTGATGGAGCTATGCAAAAATTAAATGAATTCCTTAACTGAGTCATCTAGCCTTACCCACAAATAAACATGTCATCTAAATATCTTAAATATAGTTTAATAAACTTAAAATAATCAGAAGAAAAAAAATCTTATTTTTCTGCAGACCAATAATACTGTGTTTGCATAAATGGGGGTACAAGAGACCCCCATTGCTACTCCCTTAGTTTGTTTAAAAACCTCTCCCTCAAAATAAAATTGTTATTAAGCACTAAATCCACCATATCTAGTAAAATTCTAATACTTTTGGCTGACAAAAAATTCCAGTCAATTAAAGTATCTAGAAAGAATAATAGTCCCTTTTCAGTGGGAATGGAAATAAAAAGGTCTTTTTAATTCTTACTTGATGTTTAAATTGCAAAATAATATCTGCAATGTACGAGGGTAGTGTGACAGCGATGAGGTCTGCGGTTGGAGTGACGGATGCATTTAAGGTGGAGGTGGGATTACATCAAGGATCAGCTCTGAGCCCTTTCTTATTTGCAATGGTGATGGACAGGTTGACAGACGAGATCAGATAGGAATCCCCATGGACTATGATGTTTGCAGATGACATTGTGATCTGTAGTGAGAGTAGGGAACAGATAGAGGAGACCGTGGAGAGGTGGAGATATTCTCTAGAGAGAAGAGGAATGAAGGTCCGCAGGACTAAGACAGAATATATGAGTGTGAATGAGAGGGAGGACAGAGGAATGGTGAGGATGCAGGGATTAGAGGTGGCAAAGGTGGATAAGTTTAAATACTTGGGATCAGCAGTTCAGAGTAATGGTGAGTGTGAAAGAGAGGTGAAGAAGAGAGTACAGGCAGGATGGAGTGGGTGGAGAAGAGTGTCAGGAGTGATTTGTGACAGATGAGTACCAGTAAGAGTGAAAGGGAAGGTCTACAAGAGGGTAGTGAGACCAGCTATGTTATATGGGTTGGAGACAGTGGCATTGACAAAAAGGCAGGAGTCAGAGCGGGATGTGGCAGAGTTAAAGATGTTAAGATTTGAACTGGGTGTGATGAGGGTGGACAGGATTAGGAATAAGTATATTAGAGGGTCAGCCCAGGTTGGAAGGTTTGGAGGCAAAGCCAGAGAGGCAAGATTACACTGGTTTGGACATGTGCTGAGGAGGGATGCAGAGTATATTGGGAAAAAGATGCTAAGGATGAAGCTGCCAGGTAACAGGAAAAGAGGAAGGCCTAAGATAAGATTTATGGATGTGGTGAGAGAGGACATGCAGGTGGTTGGTGTGACAGAGCAAGATGCAGAGGACAGGAAGAAATGGAACAGATGATCCGCTGTGGTGACCCCTAACAGGAGCAGCCGAAAGAAGAAGAAGATTTGCAATGTCAGCTTGTCTGGCTGGTATAAATTTAAAACCTTTCTCTAAGAGATAAAAATAATTCAAATTGATTACCAGATGACTATAGCTAATAATATTAAATCCATTCCTTGTTAAAATAATTCCATCATGTCTAACTTGGATTACCCCCTTTAATATTTTGTCATGTGCTTGCCCTTATAGTCCACATTTTTGTTCCTGTTCCAGTTGAGTTCATAACACCCCTTTGGATACCAATTGTTGGGCCCTGTACCCCTGGTTAGTAACTGTTGATTGGCCAGTCTTTCTGATCTCTGGAGTGATGAAAAATCCTGATTAATGTTAGTCTGATCAAGTCCTAAATTGGGGTGTTCAGTGTCCTCTGTCCTAATATGGTCCATGCCCTATTCTTCCCTTGGATCTCTGTAATTATTTATTTATTTATTTAACATTTATTTACCAGGAAAGTCCAGCCAGGACAGAGCCCATTTTCAGCAGAGGCTCAGGGAGAAATGCTCCAGATGCATGTCTTTGGAATGTGGGATGTAGGAACACCTGGAGGAAACCCATGTGAATGCAGGGAAGACATGCAAACTCCACACAGAAGGTACCTCAGACAAGAATCAAACTGGAGAACCTCTTGCTGTGAGGTGACAATGCTAACCACTGCACCATTTTCCCCTATTGCCCCTACCTATCATTGCTATCTGTCAATGAAAAATATGTGGCTTTCTGATCAGGATATGCCACTTTCTTTTTATATTGTTTCACATACCCTTGTAACTTCGTACTCTTCTTTTTAAAATTAGCATCCCATTTATTATCAATCCTTGAAAAAACATTAAAAGCATAGAACTATGTTGTTCAAAAACAAAATAATTTTGAATCACCTCATTTAGCTTTTCAACTTCCATAAACAAATTAGTGATCATTTTACTATTTAATTTAATTATAGGTTTGATTAATTCAAAACTGTGTTGGTCAAACAAATTGAAAAAAATCAATGTAAATTGGATATGAACTGTTAAGACCATTAGGGAACTTAGAAACCGTCAAACCCTGTGGTACAATTCTCTTTTGTGAGCATTCCCCTGAGTAAAAATTACCTAGTTGTAATCCTCTCAATTTTAACAACTTTTTTTCAAAGTCACTAATAAGGTCTTTTATTAACATTTAACTCACCTAGATATCAGAATATCTGATTAACACCAACAAAAGAAAAGGATTTATTTATAAAGCCATTAAAAACAAGAGCATCAGCTCCATTAATATTGTCTCTTAGGTCATGTCCATTATGGTCATTATGCCCATTAATATCACTAGAATGGTGGTTACCAGTAGAAACCGCCACTTAACTAGGGTATATACCCTTATTGTTAAAATTAGTATGAACACTCCACCTGCATTACAATTGCATCTTAGTTCACTGTGGAGACACCTGCTTACTTTTACGTTTACACTCTGTATTAACAGACACACATATTACATATTTTTAAATTCTGGCATTTCTTCTTCATAAAGTTGAGTTTACAAGTCTATGTCATTAAATTCACTCTTTTTTATTGTTATTCATTTATTGACTCTCAGTTAAGATATCCTGCTGAGTATGAAGACATGATATGTTTTAATTAAGCTGTAGCATATCATAAAATATGTTTATAACTTTATATAAATGCACATGCACATTATATAACACTTGTATAAAACACCTCATCTAATTAAGAATGACATGGTTCAGTCAGAAGAACAGAAACAACTTGGCAGCAATTCTCTTAACTAAGCATATTCTATGGTCAGTCATACTGGAGTAGGAACTGGAAAAAGCCACATCTAACACATTCAAAGAATAATGGCAGAATGCAGGTCCCTTTCTCCAGTGTGGTAGCAGTCCTTTAACAAAAATAGCCCAACTGGCAGTTGTGACTAACATGATAAAATAAATGAGACTATTAATTGTGCAGTTCAGTAAATAAAACAACATTCCCTCAGTTTAGATTCTGAATATTGCAGTTCATAGGATGAGAATAGTCTATTCCAATATAAGCTGCTTCGCAATATTTAGCTATCTGCAGCTGCTATTGGTTCTGCCTTGACCTGTATACAGGGCATTGATTTTTTTGTCACAAGCATCTATTTTCTATTCTAAATCACGCTCTGTGCTATATACTAATGAATATTCAGAGAGACCCCATGACTCCATCAAAACAGAATGGCCACATTGCCTGGCCTTGTTTTGATTGTTTCTTTTTTTTTTTCCTTTTCTTTTCTTTTTTATTTCCTAATGGATACTATGTTGCTTATCAGAGGTCATGTTGTTGTAATGATACATTAGAAAATGTGTCTTTACTTGGCAAGCCAGCTGATCTGGTCTAACTAAATTATTGACAGATTAGTGTTAAATACAGTGCATTTGATTTTTCAGTTTTTATTAGATATTTTTATCCATTGACATCCAGCATCAACTTGTTTTGTACTATGTTGTTTGCTTGAAGATTGGATGTGTTTTTTTGTTTACATTCCTCTTAGAGAGATATATTTTTAGGTTTCCCTGTCCAGTGCTGTTTATTGTTATGATAATGTTGTGTTACATTAAGCAGAAATTACCTTTAACCTATCCAAACAATGGTATATATTTTGAACATTCAGTGCCACAAACAGAGCTACAATAGTATAATATTTAACATGAGCTATGATTAAGGGTTTTTCCTTTTTGTGAATGCAAACAAACACCCCTCTTTTATTAGATGTGTGTGTGTGTGTGTGTGCGTGTGTGTGTGTGTGTGTGTGTGTGTGTGTGTGTGTGTGTGTGTGTGTGTGTGTGTGTGTGTGTGTGTGTGTGTCTGGAGGCACACTACAAGAAAGACCCAGGCAAGCTAGAGTCTTTACTGTGTAAAATTTAAACTTGCTGTAGTGGAGGCCCATAGGATATATGCAAATGATCCCTTAAATACAGACAATTTTTTTTGGCTACATGTCTTCTGAATGTCCATTACTTTTGAAGTCTTTATGGGTACACTGGCCAAGACACTTTCTTTCCCTGTGTTGCATTTTTTAGACAAATGACTCATGTACGAATAGTGTTCAGACTCAATGACTCAAGAAAAAACAATATTCCATGTTCCGTCTCACAGATGGGTCACCAGTGAGAGTGGGTGTGCATCAGGGTTCATCAATAGATCCATTGATGTAAATACTAGTGATGGACCACTGTATCAAACAGGTCAGAAGGGACAGATCAGTTGCTGTATTCAGATGACATGACATTACATGCAGACACTAAACAAGAACTTTAGCACAGAATAGGGGAATGGAATGCAAACCTGAAGGCACATGGGATGAAACAAAGTACATATAAAACAGCTGAAATGGCAGCAAATGAGGGAAATCAGAAGAAACAAAGAACTGAAATAGAAGGCGGATATAGTGGAACAGGTTAACAGCTTCAGTTATCTAAGAGGGTTGGTTACGTTGAAGGTAAGTCTAAAGAACGCGGCCAATACCAGAATTAGAATGGATGTAGTCACCTGGTACAGTGTTATGGGAAGTGTATGACAGAAAAATGCCAAAGAAACTGAAAAGCAAGGTTTATAAAAGAGTGGCGCAGCCAGTACAATTGTATGGTACAGAAACATGGGCAGTAAAGGCAGATAGTTGAGGAAGTCAGAGGTAATGGAGATGAAGTGCCTGAGACTGGTGGTAGAATGTATACTATGCGACAGAAGAAGAAAATGAGGACATTAGAGCAGAAGCCAAAGTAGCTCCAATGGCAGAGAAAGTCAAAGAGAATAGATTATGTTGGTTTGTGCACCTGTGTAGAAAATCACGATACAATCAGGTGAAGAAGATTTGGGACAGACAGGAAGAAGGCAAGAGGAAACGAGGGAGTCCAACAAAGTGATGGATGGATTTTATGAGAGAAGACCTGTGACTGTCAGGTATGACTGTTGAAGAAGTTAGGAGAGTGTCACTGAATCGAAAGAGATGACAATAATTGACACAGCACCCTGAACCCATATAGAAAATGGGAGGAAGGGGGCTGTTGATGATGATGATCTTGACTGCATTTCTCAGACAGTCAGTCTTTTGCAGCTGTCAAACAACTTCCTCTCAGGCATACACTAAGGTGGTGCTTCTCAGTCCTAAAAGCCTAAATAAAATGTTGCCCACCATTGATGTCTTGCTAACCCTTAATACATAGACCACTACATGATCACAAGAACTGGTTTCAGTGTAGGGAACATACTCCTTTTAAGCCCAGTTTCAAAGCCTACCACTTCTCTGGGCCTTTCACTGAGGATGCCTTGTCTATTCATAATTCCATCACCTACAATTAGTGTCATGGCCAAGTAAAGAGTCCCCAGCATTACTACCACTGTCTACGAAACCTATCTCAACAGTTTGAGTTCTTCCCTCAATAAAGTCATTAACATACACTATGAATTACACATATGCACAATGTTTTCTGGATATCATCAACACCTTCTTTCTTGACCAGTCAGTAGAAGCCCAAACTTTCTAGATCTAGTCATCTTAAATATGACACCACTATGCACCACAGCTCTAGCTGTCCCCATGCAGGTCACATTTGATCTCCACATTACAGCATTTTCAATAAGACTGCAAACAAAAGGTTTCCATGAATCCACCTGTCTTCAGCAACATTTTCCAAGCAGTTATCTCTGATCTTAAGAAGTTTAACAGTTCAGCACATCATGAGTACCTCATAGCCAAAGCAACTGGTTATTCCTCTGAATTTTACTCACATCTAAATTCCTGTATTGAACCCTCTGTCCCCAGTCCTCATAAATACTTTGTCAAATTCAAAAATAAATTCCTTTGTGAGAACTGTAACAGGGAGTGGAGGTTGGCATAATGGTAAAGGTGTTTACTTTCCAAACGGAAGGTACAAGGTTTGATTCTCACCATCAAAAGTGGACACTGGATAGGCTTAAAATGGCCCACAAAGGCAGATATCTTAGTATGTATCTATAAACAGACTCTACAACAAGAAATAAAACTCCTGGTCCTAAAAAAATAAATCAATAATCTCAAATCCCTATGCTGAAAGTGATCTCAAAAGAATAACTCAAATCCAGACTAATCCTTTTTTCCCCTCCATTTCTTCAGTAATTACTTTCCAACTAGGCATTAAGCCGTCCACTTTTACCTGAATCTAGCATTGTGAAGGTGGTTTTTTTTTACAATTGTTATTGTACATACTAGTGTAGCTTTTTTTTTTCACTTCCGTGTATTAATTATATAACTATAATCTTATGTAATCTGTCTTATATTGTTGTAACCTACTGTCCTACTGGAGCTTTTCTCCCCGGGCCTCCGCTGAAAATGGACATGTGTCCAGTCGGACTATCACGGTCAACAAATGTAAAATAAATAAATAAATAAATAAAATAACTAATGTAGAAAAACAAAACATATAAAGCAAAATATGAGCTGGATATTTGTACTGCCTCTGAAGACTTTTTCAGTTATGCCAGAAAACTCAGAAGCAATATTCAGCACCTCTCATTCCACAGGGTATTCATAATATACTGGATAAGTTCAGCTCGAACATCTCCCACTTATTTCTCCTTGACAGCAGTCCCACAATGTCAACTCAGTGGCAACCTTCCCTCACAGATTACTAGAGAACAAGGCTTAGAAGCCCTCTACATAATCAAAAGTGTTAGTTATTTGGGTCCAGACAACATACTGGTCAGCTTCCTTATTAATGTAAAACCCTGCCTTACTGTCTACAGGTATAAACCTATTTAGCATCAATATTACATCTGATCCTATGCTGGAAGCCACCTTATTGTTAGTAACATTCCAACCAGTACTCACCTCTATATATGGTATAAAGAGAATGTCTGAACCAGGGTTCACACTTCTTTGCAGAGACAGAGCAGCCATGACCTAGGGCCAAGCAGTCCAAAATCTGTAAAAGACTTTTATTATACTGTTCCACTAGGCCATCCACTAGGGTGTCTGTTGAATCAGCACCACTCTCCAACTGAAGAAACACATTAAAAAAAAGGTTGTTGCATGTTAATATTGAAAAATACCCTTAGTTCAGGATCAGGGGAAGGGGACCATTATGTAGCAAGACCAGCCCAATGTATATAAGGAAATGCTCTAACCAGGAATTCGGTTCGACCAACAGGTTCACAGTTACCAGTTCCATTAGGAAGACCAAATACAATGTATGGCCAAGTGTATGTGTTGCATAAGTAATAACTTCACCAAACTCAAAACATTTCATGATATAATACATTCATAAGCAAGAGGCACTATTTCATCATGTACTCTGCCATTAAAGTCAACCAATATAACAAGATGACCCAAGATTGACTCAGTGAGGAAATCAGTGAACTAATTAAGAAATCTCCACTGTTCATTCCTAGTGGTCGGTGGATGAGGAGAAACCTACAGTTTGCTCAGACAACAATGACATGTGCAAAAGAATTTGTCTCCCTAGTGTTGACCTTGGTTGACCTAAGTTTGTGTTTCTAAAAATTACAACCCCATACCCAATCTTCCCCTTCGTAGGATAATGTATAAATGAGACCCTTGTTAGAACTGCAGCATTTCGATGAGGACTGTAGTTCTTATCCAGTCAGACTTTGGTTATAAAATTCAGGTCATCATCACACAGAAAATAAGAATAATACCTGTCTTATTCTGCATTGACCTTGTAATGAAAAACAGATCCCTAAGAGTGGCCAAAGAAGGCTGGGTCCCCACTACCTGCCTTGAGGGTTCGTTGTGACCTTAGGTCCTGTAGGGAAGCAAGGGTTCCAGCCATTGCACACAGGTTCATTGGTGTTTACTAGGCTAGCGACCACAAGTGCCTTTTTAAGCCTAGCCATGCATCCCAAATCTCTGACAAGTTCTGTTACCCTTGATAAGATTAAGCAGAGACTTGGAAGATGAAAAGTTTACAAGCAGGGGCCGTGAGATGAATCATTTACAGGTTGCCTGTGTCCATTAGTGACATTTGTTTTATTTTAACATTTGTTTACTGGGAAAGTCTGACTTGGAACAAAGCCAATGTTCAGCAGAGGCCCAGAGAGAAACCCTCCAGATGCATGTCTTTATAATGTGGGAGGAAGCCAGAGTACCCAGAGAAAACCTACACAAATGCAGGGAGAACATGCAGACTCCATACAGAAGGCACCCCAGCTGAGAATTAAATGGGAGAACCTCTTGCTGTGAGGCGACAATGCTACTGCTGCACCACTGTGCTGTCCAAAGACACATAGGTGCCAAACCAGGGATGAATTTCCTGTTCCTCATCCAACTGTCCAAGTTGCACTTGAATTGGGTTAGGGAGGAACTCTGCTTCACATGAATAGGAGCTTGTTACAGAGACACAATAGATTCTGGGATACATACCTGTCTCTCCAGCATGTCCTATTTATATCACAAGGTTTAAATCTTTAGCATGGGTATTTATGGTGCTGTTTGTGTTGTGTTTATGCAGGAGGTCCATCATACTGGGGTCTGACTATGCCCTGCAAGACAGGCATAGATCTTCCCTCAAAAGCCTGTAGGATACAGAATACAGAAATAGGGCCTTGAGGTGGTCTGCATAGGACATATTACTTATGCTCTGTATTCTTTTAGTGATGAATCTCTGTGGACATTTTAATTGTTGGATATGCCTGCTTAGGTACATACCAAAGGGGGCATTGCACTCAGTGATAGGTCTGCTGAATGTTGAATACAGTGGAACAATGACTTCCTTGGACTAAGATGCCTTACCTTTGTTTATAAGTTGTGCAACATAAAATTATTTCCTTATCACTGTAGACAAATGATGATCAAAGGCTATATTGTTATCTATGTGTGTCCCTAAGTCCCTGACTACTGGGTCAACTCTAAGGGGTTTGTTGTGAGTATAATAATTGCCAGGGGTGAATGACTTTTTGAAGGATACTATTATATGTTTCTTGGCATTTAGTTTTAGTCCATGGCTCTGACACCAGTTGTTTGTCTGTGGCAGCCCTTCCTGGAGAACATCTATGTAAGTGTGAGATTTAATGATAGCTCCTAATTTGCAATCATCTGCAAATTTAGTCAGCCAGAGACCATTGACATTGGCCTTGGCTTCAGAAAAATAATTGCCAAAAAGAAGTGATCCAAGGACTGATCCCTGAGGGACTCCACTTGTGACTGGCCTCTTTGTAGAAGTGGACTCCCCAATTCTAACTTCCTGGGTCCTGTCTGTGAGACAGTTGGCTATCCACCCGGTGGCATACAGGTTTGCACCTAACCGCTTGAGTTTTTCAACAATGCCCAAGTTGGGTATTGTGTCAAATGCCTTGGTCAGGTCAAGATAGGCAGTGTGAACCATTCTGCCCTCATGCATTGCTTTGATGACCTTCTCAAGTAAGTCCACCAGATTGAGTAGGCATGACCACCCCTTGACTAAAGCAAACTGGGTTGGGTCCAGTCTCTGGAGCTTTAATATATCATTATTAATCATTTGCATGATAATTCTTTCCATTGCTTTGCATATAATACTAGTGAGACTTATGGGTCTGTAATTTCCAGGGTGGAATCAGTTGTTACCCCCTGCATTCCTATTCAGCGAATGTTGTGACTTTTTCAGATGTCTTAAAAGATGAACACAGAATATATGTATCACTTCTGAACCACCTCATGACATTAGTCATAAGACATAAAGTAAATAAATACTTACTAAAATATTATCATATATGTTAGTGCCAATGAAACAGAGAAAGAAAGTTTATTGTGCTGATTCAAAGATGCCCTCTCTACTTTTCCTTATTGGAAACACAAGATATAACCATGTGAATTTTGTCACTTTCAAAAGTTTAATGTGATTCTGAAAAAATATATGTAATGTTGACAAAAATACTGAATAGTAAAGCTCACTGTTATACATTTTCAGCATTTTTACTGGGAGACAAGCTCCCAGCAACCCTGAAAATCACACATTTACTGTATTACATATAAATGTGTGTATCTGTGAATACAAATTTCAACATTATTGTAAGGTGTGAGCACTGTTATGGAATTTCTCACTGTTCTAAGGATCCTAGTTACAGCCCCAAGACTTTCAGAGGCACCCCCTTCATCCTCTGTACTATGTGCCAGCTGCAGGTTGGATGGTGCTTCACCTGCCACAAGGCTGTGAGCTGCAGAACTAATAAACCTGATGCCATTCTTTTAAAAGTCACAAAGTGTGATGCAGAGGGCATGCACATTATGCTGAGCATTCATGTCAGTCGCTTACAGAGTGTGATGCAGAGGGCATGCACAGTATGCTGAGCATTCATGTCAGTCGCTTACAGAGTGTGATACAGAGGGAATGCACAGTATGCTGAGCATTCATGTCGGTAGCTTACAAAGTGTGATGCAGAGGGCATGCACAGTATGCTGAGCATTCATGTCAGTCGCTTACAGAGTGCTGCTACCAGGGCTCTGAATTCTAGAGCAAGGTACTTGCAAGGCCAGACACACAGCATGGCACTTAGGAATCCTGCTATTGAGAATGGTGGCCTGCCAAGTGATGAGCTCAAGTAAGTGCACAGCTGAAATCTTGTCTACCCTGGACCTAGTTTTGAAAAAGACATCTTAGGCACCCGTGGCAGAACACACTGTGGATACCTGTGAGTTTCACAGCTGCCAGTGTACACATGTAGCAGTAATATCCAGAAGGAAAGGACAATATTTTGACAAAGTATATCTTAATTTAAAGTAAAAAGATACACACTCACTCTGAGTCTGTGTGTGTGTGTGTGTGTGTGTGTGTGTGTGTGTGTGTGTGTGTGTGTGTGTGTGTGTGTGTGTGTCTTTGTCTATATGTGTGTGGTGATACATAGATTTAAAATGGCATTCAAAAATATCTCATCTTGTGTTTAATCCCATTGTGCACACGGTCAAACCAACATGGATTTGTGTCTCCTAATATATTCATTGTCACTATCTGATGTCATTTTCACATAATGCTACACTTTTCTTTTAGGTAGTTCTAACTGAGGTTCGGCCCATATTTGCCTGTATGTGCAGCTTTGGAGCAGGTGACATTCAGCACAAATACTGGAAGCTTGAGGGTGAGTGTGCACAATTTAGTACTCTGTATGTACTATTTGTAATGTAAATGTAAATACACACACACACACACAGACACACACACACACACGCACACACACACACACACACACATATAGATATAAACATAGGATATAGAGAGAGGTCACTGCAGAATTATCAAATGCTGATACATTGATGTGTAGTTACATTAAAGTACATTGGTTGATGTACTGCTTTGTCAATTGTTTTACTTGGTTTTCAATAACAGTGCAGAAATAAGAAACTTCATGTGATGTGTTCTGTCATGGGTTGGTAATTATATGGGAGTGTTGTGCATTGGATTTTCTGTGTGTTATGTGGGCTGTAATTTTGAAGAGTTGCATTGGACGGCAATTATCTGTGTGTATATGATCATGAACAGTGTTGGTAGATTAGATTTTTCCTTTCTTGAACTGCTGTACTATCTCAGAGTTAGGCTGCTATTCATAGCCCTGGCCTCTGGTTGTGCTTAGCAGTAATCCGCAAATAGCGACACATATGTTGATATGCAAATGCAGTAAACATATGTGAATCATACTGACATAGTTGCACATACATCGATATGCAAATGCAGTCAGCGTATGTGAATCATACTGACATAGCGGCACATATGTCAATGTGCAAATGTAGTCACCATATATGAATCATGCTGACATAGTGGCACATATGTGGATATGCAAATATAGTCAGCATATGTGAATCATGCTGATATAGTGGCACATATGTGGATATGCAAATGTAGTCAACGTATGTGAATCATGCTGACTACATAAACATGTCTACTTAAATAAAAAGCATAAAGGAGGATTAATATTCAGGACTTGTATTATTTGGATAAGGCACCTTAGATGTTGACATATTACTGTGATTCATAGAGATAAATGTAAAAGGGCCTAATTTGTATACAAAATGCATAAAAGGAATCTGAACTTATACAAGTATGTTTAACAGCACCATACTAACTTGGGATAAGTGGACTTACACAGCAAAGTTTTTAGGAAACCACAGACATTCTAAAGCAAGGAAAATAACATAAGCATGGGAAATTATAACAAAACAGTTAAAAATGAGCTAAGATTATTGAGTTCACTTCAAGGCATGATTGTTTTATTCATATGATGGTCATATCACAATGACTTTGGTGAATGAGCTGTCATGTATAAATGGGAAGTCATTATAGTAGCAGTAGAAATGATGTGGTCACTGACAAAAATGGACTTTGGCATATTTTTAGTGATCGTGCATACCTCGTAGAAGTACTGAACTGGCAAGGATGTATTGTTGGCTGAACATGTGTTTTTACTGGGAGATTTTTGAGCATCGGTAACAGCATTATATGACTTCAAAAATGTGGTAAGGGCAAATGAAAGGATAGATGTGTATTGTGAATGTATTCATAATTATGCAAACATTACTTTAGCAAAAATGTAATTGGCTGGACACTGCATGTGCATGTAATTACAGAGGCTGTGTCATATAAATTTTATTTTCAGAGAATGGCAAGTTTTGTTTGTCCGATGATTATGTGAAACGTGGCATTTTATATGTAGTGATGCTACAGAACAAGGGATAAAGCCAGAGAAAGGACAACATAAAACATTTTTACTGTATCAACAAGCTTCTGCACTGATTGCAAAGTAGATATTTGACTATGACTCACAAGTGGGCCAAATAACACTTCATTAGTATTTAATTTCATAGTATTTCATATTAGCATACACCTCCTTACATAATTTCTTATTTAGTTCTCATTATAGTTAATTCACTTACTCTGATTCATGGCTATTGCACATTAACATAAATGGCTTGTATGAATTGCTGCCTAGCTATGGACATTTGCAGAAAGAGCGGATACCCCTAACATGTTTGTACAATGATTAGGAATACCGGCCTTAGTGCATATAAGGCTGCAGGATAGTGTGGGGACACAGCTTTATTTTGGTAATTCATTGTATGCTTAATTCATTCATGCCTGGTTATCTAATGGTTCAATAAACTGTCAGAAACTCTCTTTCTTTCTCTCTGTGTGCATATAAAATATCTGCTACTGTTGCTGCTTCTGGTCCAGTAGTAAACCTAATTGTACCTTGTATATCTGATTGAGAATTGCTATATCTGCCAATAATTTGTATTGTTTATATTGTGCCATTTATTCCTGCTGAGTTGTCATTTACATTTATAGTGGAAGCCGTCTACCTTCTTGGTTTGTCAGGTGCACTGTGACATATTTGTTCTATGATGATGTTAAGCTGTTATCTATAAATTAGGTCAGTTGTTTCAGATTTTGTCTTGTTAGCCCTAAGGAAGTCATACCTTGTATATGAATACTAAATGACCATTTTTATGCATGCTGCTAGAAATGGAGCTCTTACCTCATATATAGTTGCATATATCATTGTATATAGTTACATATGCCATTCTAAACTAACCTGATAATGGAGATTAAATTCTGCTTCTGCAATTAGAAGTAGTATTAACATTACAGAGTTAGTGTATAAATATCTTGTCATTTAAAAAGTCATGTTTAATATATTAAAAAAAAGATTAGAAACACTTAATGGAGAAGAGCAAAGATGAGTCATAAAACTAGGCCAGCAAAGTAATATAAAGCCTTGACAGTTCTCCATAATGACTATTACAGAAAGGTAAGAAAGACACCTTATTATGTAGACACATTGGTCTTTAGAGTAAAAGCCAGTATGTATCCTGTTATGAAAACTAAATAGTTATCAAAAAACTAGGAAAAATGCTGAGACATTTGAGCTGCAGCAGTCAGCCACAGTCAGTCAGTCAGTAATTGGTTATTTTTAGATACAAACCCACTGTACAGTGCAGGTCATTACATTAATATTTCATCTTTCTGTAAATGTTTCCTTTAGTGAACATTTCGACTACAACTTCATTTAACAATGCCAATTTTTCTTAGAGTCTAATTCCATTTTTTGGCAAATATTTGCTCTGTTAAACACGTGAATCGAATGGTCTGAAGAGGCTTAACACCTGAAGTTCAAAACAGAACTAATGCAAGAATGAGGTGAGAGATGATGCTACCTGTATGAAGGGTTCAAAGGAAAGACTAGACATCTGTTGTATGAACAATGGACCGTAAGGAAAATGTAGATCAAAGAGCTCAGAAAATGTAATGTTGCAATTTTAGATCTTCAGCATTTGTTGCATATATTGATGTAAGCAAGAAATGTCCAAAATTACTGATACTAACAGTTTTCTTCTGGTAGTTTTATATTTATGGTAATTATCGTGTGTTGTGAGCTATGTGCTTAAGTGCATGGTGTGTGTGTGTGTGTGTGTGTGTGTGTGTGTGTGTGTGTGTGTGTGTGTGTGTGTGTGTGTGTGTGTGTGTGTGTGCATGTGTGTCTGTGTCTGGCTTGAGTGTCTATCTGTGTGCTTGTAGTCAAATAAAACTGTGCGTGTGTGTGTGTGTGTGTGTGTGTGTGTGTGTGTGTGTGTGTGTGTGTGTGTGTGTGTGTGTGTGTATCCCTACACGTATTGAGTGTTATGTTTTTGATACATGCTGGCAGATTCAATAAACATTACACAGTAGCACACTATTTTGTATTCAGTAAGCAGCTCTACACAGTGTGTAGAGACGCGCAACCATGGTAAACACCATTGCATGCTATATACAGCATAAGTAGCTGAATTGTATGGTAATCAACCAATCCAAGATGGAGGAGCTATTCAACAAGCTAAAAAGCAACTGTGTAGACAATGCTTGTGTTCTCTGTGAATTCCAAAACTTTTTGGAATACAGCCACAGAAAGGAGTCTACATAAAAAGAATGTTAGGAGCCGCTGTTGCTTAAATTCATGTGTATGTGCAACAGACTAAAGTCTATGCTGCTGCTGCTAATAGACCATGACCAAGAAGGAGAAGAGTTTTCAGACCCCATTTTACATATTGCAATCTGCATGAGGTAGAAATTATAGAGAGCTACAAAGTGGATAAAGCCACATTACAGGAACCCTGCAACCTCTGTCGTCCTCAATTCAGACCACAAGCAAACTGAGGGGAACCCATACCAGCAGAGACAAAGGTATGTGTGGCACTCAAAATTTTAGCTACAGGGACCTTTCAGAGACCAACAGTGGACATGCTGGGGGTGTCACAAGCATCAGCATACAGGATCCTCCATCGATTTCTAAATGCTATGCTCTAACATACCAGTGACCACATATATTTTACCCGTACTCCTGAGGACAGGGCCACAAATATGAAGGAGTTCTACCCTGTAGCACATTGCCCGGAAGTACTGAATGCCATCGATTGTACACATATAGAAGTTAAGGCACCACCTGAGGAACAGGGAAGACTCTACATAAATAGAAAGGGCTTCCACTCTATTAACTCTCAAGTCATGTGTAATGCTAGGGGAATCATCTTGAATGTGTGTGCTGGTAACTCGAGCAGTTACCATGACTCACATATCTGGCACCCCTCCCAGCTGTATCAGATGTTCACTTGGGGGGATATCCCACAGGGTTATTTACTGGGGGGATGCAGGTTATGCACTGGAATCGTGCCTGATGATGCCCATCAGAAATGCATGCACACATGCTGAAGAACTCTATAGTGAGGCACATGCATAAACCGTAAGTATCATAGAGAGAGTGTTTGGGCTGCTGAAGTCGAGGTTCTGGTGACTATATACACATGGGGAACCTTGCAGTACAATCTACATACATGCACTGAAATATTTACCATCTGTGCCATGCTTCACAACATCATCCTGAGAAAGCTTCAGCAAGATCAAAAAGGGAGAGGGGTACACAACCCACCATCAATGGCAAGATCACCACAGCCACATGCAGGTTAGGACTCAGGGAGAACCTGCAGCTGCTGTGGGTGTAGGCAGACATAGGCATGCTCAATATGCCCTCATATTGGCTAAGAGGCAATGCATAGCACACTCACTCACCACCTAAGAAGATAAAACTTTCATCATACGCACATACATATAGTAACATTGATGACAGGCAATACTCACAACCTTTAGCACCTATGTAATGGCTGTGTACTGCTAGCATCAGTCAGATTCAGCCCCAAACTAAAACTGTAGCAACTGCTGGATTTACAAAGTAAGTGTTGAACCTGGAGTGTATTGTGTAATAATAAGAATGAATGGCATATCCTTGCATGTTGTTACTTGGTAATGTAAGTAAAAGCTGGTGATTTGTACATCAATGACTTTAACATGTGACAGCAGAGACTTATGTGAAAACATGTGTCCCCTATCAAGCAATAGGCCTCAGGCATCAAAGATTCACACATTCATACCTCTCAAAAGTACTGATGGTCACCAAATATCCTCAGGTTAGCCCGATACTTTTTCAACTGGAAAATCATTAAAGAGAGAAGTTATAAAGTAATGAAACTCATTTCAGTTTCAGACTTCACAACCTTCAGAAGAGTATTAAAAATACTGATGCAAAAAATGTTTTGATTCTGTCAACTATAACTTTCTAAGACTGACGTATGTCAAAAGCACTATTGACAAAATGACATCACAAATGCCATATATTAAGCATTAAGTCAGATATGCACACTGAGCATCAGACACAAATATTATGTATCCCTGAATCCAAAAGATAGAAAACAAGTACACGGCACAGTTATCATCACTTGCTCAGGGTGTTGTACAGGGGAGGGCATGAAGCCTAGGCTGACACAAAAGGTAGGTGAGTGTGTGTGAGCATGAAAGAGAAGCAAGCACACATTCGGATAAAGTAACAAATGGGGAGTGAGACAAAATGAGCTGAACTATGTAAATGTTGTGTGTGTGTCTGTATAGACCCTCCAGGTGAAAATGGTGTGTGAGTGTCTACAGGAGCACAGCCAAGCTCTGTGGTAGCAGTATGTCTTGCTAAGTCAGACAGGTGTAAGCTGTACATGGTAGAAGTGGCAGTTCATTATTGTCATAACCAACCATGAGAACTGGCTCTGCCAGGAGTTACACTGGCACATCCATGCCCACAGTCATATGCACTGCTGCTACCTGAACATGACTGATGTTTGCTGGACAAGCTCCTCTCATGAAGTCACCCAGGACCACAACTCCATGGCCTGCCATGTCTGGGTGTGGACACCCCAACCACTGACAGAGCAATGGAAGTAGTATTGCTATGGGAGTGTGACTGGTCATGGCCACTTTGATTAACATCAGATGATGAGGCTGACCTATGCCCAGGTGCAGCCTGTCCCCCTCCGAGCAAAAGTTCCATCACAGACACCATCCATTCCAACATGTCATTCATCCAATCCATTGACTCACTAACATGGTGGGAGCAGTCACACATGCCAGCCTATGCCGCATCTACAACCCTAAGCATTTCTATGGAGGACCTATTGAAATAGGCCTGCACCTCCATGACAGCCCTAAACATACATCAAGTGGCACAGGAAGACTTGCCTGGATCAAGTGGAATATGGACAGCAGGCCTCCTCCAAGCATCCCTAATAACCCTCCTGCGTGGTACCTCACTCACTTTGACTATGGTCAGAGTCAACAGGCACTGACATCACGGTAATCACACTGCCCTGATAGAGTGTCTCACCCTCCACCTGTCCAATATCTGACAGCTCACTGGAATGGGTTGGCATAGGCCTACTGGCTGTGTCCGATGGAATTACATGGGATGACTAAATGTCAACCTCAGTGTCAGATTCCATCTCTGCACCTCCCAACTGAGCATCTGTTTGGCCACCATCATCATTAGAGTCTGCTGATACTCTGATATCAGGTGGTAGGAGTCCCACACTTCCATTGTCAGGATCACCTGTAATAGCAAGCAACAAACACCAAAAAAAAAATAATATCTGCACTACTATAGTTCAATATATGCTAACAAGCTAACAGTGGTGCCAAGATTACAGACTGAACAGCAAATACACACAACAGTCCTGACACCTACATCTCAAAATAATTATTTCTTTGAACTGTTCATCAGTACTGACATAAAGCTGTTTGGCTTACCATGTGCAGATGACTGTAGGCTCCATATGCTGAATGGTCCTGGAAGAAGTTAAGTAAAAAGGTAATGACAGTAACACAGGGGTTTAAACCTTTTTGCCCTTTATATGTCGATTAGCAATACTTTTAACAAAAACTTGGATGACAGGTCCACCCCAAGCCCATGTGTAATCAGTCAGAATGTGTTGTCAGCTGTATCAGTCTACAACTATGCCACAGATTTAATGTTAAACAGAACGTAAGTATTGCTGTTAATATTTTACTATACAAGAAGTATTTAACAATTGAAATAGGTAAGCCTTCCTGGAAGCTCCTACTGGAACATACTTGTCCTCCCTGAAATAGCAGCATAAATGTCAATGACATGTTGTTGGTCTGGATCCCTGCCTGTAGACAGGAACTCTTCATTTGGTGTCAGGGGTTGCTCTGTACCAGGCGCCCCTCCCAGTAGCCATCTGTTCACAGGCCACTGCAGCTGCATTCCTCCAAGCTGATGAAATCTTTTTAGTGGTCCAAAGGCACACCTGATCATATGTCCTGCTTTAGCCAGATACTGTGTTCACATCTGCAACTATCTGCTGCCAAATTTGCATTTTTCCAGACATATCCACACGTCCACTCTCAAGCAGAAAGGTACCATGACGCTGAAACGCTGCCACAATGACTTCATTTTCCAGGGTCACTGAAAGGGGGGCACATAAGTATCACATTAATGAAAGTCCTGCTTGAATACAACACATAAAAGGTGTAGTATTTCACTATTACCCACTGAAGAAACATAAAACAGTCAAGATATTCAAATATAAACAAAGGAAGTGTGTGGTTGTAATATATTATAATCACACACAAAGCAAGGTCAGATCCAAAACAAGGAGAGTAACAATAGCAACAAATGCAACTTTGCTCCCCCACCCCAAAATAACAGGAAAATGACACATTTACTAACAAACCATTAAAATGCAAACAAACTGTCCATGAAACATGTGTACAGATTTACCACAGAACATTCCATTTTAAGCAATTGCCAGTCATGTCTACCTGTGGCCAGCACTCCCTTAGAGGTGTGTATAGTCCAGCCTAGAATACTAACACTCCTGTGTCATTGACAATACAGGACATTTATATTTCACAGGTATAACAATAGAAGAGTGCACAGAGAAAAACAGTTGTAATATTAGCAGTTGTAATGAGAGATAATAAGGCTGTGCATCTGAGGAAGATAAATGCCCTGATAAATATGCCTATGCCATCAATAAACTTCTATGAAAGGCATACAGATAAAAGTAGCATTTGCTAATATATATATATATATATATATATATATATATATATATATATATATATATAAACATAATTTTTCTACTGACATTTCAGCATATGCAGTATATAGCAGAAAAATGCAAACATACCTTAGAAAGATCAGTGGTTTTCTGCCCAGATAAATCCAAAAGTAATATATTCTTCTGTGTGATCCATATAAACAAGTCTCCTCACCTTCAGGTTCCCTAGCTACATAATTATCATTTTATAGTGCATCTTCAGGGCTGTGAGCATGGTGAAAATGCAAATGAGGTGTGAACTCATTAGAACTGCTGAATCCCAAATACTTGTTTTCATGTAGGTGATGCAAAAATAGTGCAGGCACTCCCTCAGTGTTTGTTGCTAATGGATTGCAACTGTGAATGATTACTGGTAGGAAGAAGGAAAACACAAGAGCAATTCAGATTCCCCTACCTCCTGTGGGTGTATCAGTCAGGTTACACTTAAAAAGTGTAGAAGTAATTGTATCAACATTTTAAATGTAAGTAAGCAGCACACATTTCACAGTTTCTGTTCAGTAACATCCAAACTCCCCTTCATTTCTTGACAGCTGTATATTGCTGACATTGAATATCCTCATACATTTTAACAACTGTGATACAGACTGCCTTGCAGACTGCATGTCTTAGATTACTGGTCAGATAAGACAAGCATGGGTGACAAACACAGAGCGATAAGACAGAAACAGCATTTATCCAAGCAATACTCATAAATGGTTGTGTGATCACTCAGTGCACTACTTCTGAAATTAATTGAAATTAATACATGCAGAAACAACTGTCATGTGCTAGTACTGTGGATGATGTTGCAGTTGGTTGTATACTCAATGATTTTAGTACTCTGCTACAAAGCTGTTAGTGTAGCAAGGAGTGATAAGACACCCTTATTGTGTTTTGAATGTCCATTGCAGTAAGAGTTCAAATCCAGACCTGTATAAAAATATTTCATGTGTACCAACATAAATGGTATAATGTTGTTTATTTAATAGATTTCCTTTTCTTCATTTCACCTAATGTTCCCTTTTGTGTGTTCTTTTTTTTCTTTAATGCCAGTGCTTGCATGGTGTGCAGCTTAGCATAAATAAGGGAAATGGAGAAACACAATGAATGTAACATTTAGCTGTGTTTATCTCAATTGTGTGATGCTTAGCAGTGCACAAACATGGAATAGTGGTCTTAACCGAATGCAGACATAATGCCTGCAAACAGGGAGAAGATAGTGTAAAGGTAAAAAATAATACACTGTTGCATTTTTTTTGTTTTCCATTGCACAATGCCACTAAGCAACATCGCATGGAAGTTAGCAAGGGTCCCCAACACCCGCAACCATTGAACACCTGCTGACAGGATGCAGACAGTCCATTTTAAATGGATGCATTCAGTTAATTCTGTTGGGCACTGTGCAAATACACTAAGTGGTGTTGCGAAGTGGTTAACACATGGAACTTAAGCATGAACAGAGAATTATGTAACATTTATATAACCATTTATGTGGCAGCAGGTGTAACTGTAGGGCTGTAATAGAAATGGTCCTGGGTTCTAATGCAGGAAGTGCAACATATTTTTACTGTTATGACAGTCCAGTTTATAGTAATGAACAGGAAAATATACAAGTGTTATTTCAATAACCCTGTGGCAACATGTATAAGTGTAGGGCTGCCATACACATAGACCTGGGGTCTAATAAAGGAAATTCCAGATATTTTTACTGCTGGTTCATTTCACATTATATTCAATCTCACTTTATACATAATTATAAATAGTGGAGATGATATGAATTATATGTATGAGGGATAAGACACCCTTACTGTGTTTTGAATGTTCAAATGTATGACTGAGGGTATACTGTCTACTATGTTTCTGTAAGCATAATTCTGCTAGCTGGCCTTGAATGGCTTTCACACTAAAATAAAACATATACACATATGAATCTATATACAAGAACCTTGTCAGGTCACACACACATAAATGGTTAAAACCTTATACTGTCATTTGTATTTATGAATGACTCATGACTATGTCTGAGAAGCACTTCTGTGGGAAAGATGTAAAATAATCCCTGTGGAAGAAAATGTTTTGTCCCTTATGCCTAGGTTGGAATCCAACACTGTGCAATTCAGTTCTATCAGTGTATAAAGTCAAACAAAAATGTGTCACATCATGAAATGTATGCCCCCAGTGCATGTCTGCAAAATGAAATCACCTAGCAGCAGACACCCATCAAACTAATGTCAAGCGTCAGATTAACCTTCCAATTTAAAAAAAATTGCTTTCCTCCCTGCTTGTCACTGTTTGTTTCCATTTAACATCACACAAATGTGGTTGACACCACTGCTCGGGTTTCTGCACTACCAGTAAACACAATAACAGGAATTGGTGAGAAATCATTAATTGCCATTGCTCTACTTTTGTGATTAGACATGTCTGATGTTAGAGGGGAAGTTGTTGAATTTGGGCATAGAGTAGGGGTGTTCAAGAGTCCAGAATATTTATTTTACTCCTGCTAAAATACCATAGCCAGAGGCTTCTGCAGGGGGACTATTCTGGCTCCCAGTATAAGTCAGAGGCTTGGAATAGTCTAGCCAAAGCTGTATCCAATGCAACTGGCATCCCACTCAGTGGAGAACAGTGTAGGCACCACTTCAAATACCTAAAAAGGCACAAGAGGGTTACACTCAACTAGTGGTTGGATGAGTTTTAAACCAACGACATCCCACAGTTGTATAAGTATGCTAATAAAGAAAATGTATTTACTTATTATTATTTGTTTACCAGGAAAGTCCAACTTGGAATGAGCCAATTTTGAGTGGAGACCTAGAAAGAAACGCTCCAGATGCATATCTTTGTAACATGGGAGGAAACCAGATCACCCAGAGGAAACCCACACAAATGCAGGGAGGACATGCAGACTCCACACAGAAGGCATGCCAGCTGAGAATTGAATCAGGGAACCTCTTGCTGTGAGGCAACACAAACCACTGCAGTCAAAACTGGTATGCATAATGCTCTTCTGCTCCTTTCTTTTCTTTCTTTTCTATTCTTTTCTTTTCTTTTCATAGCTAATCCTGAAATTGAGTTGAATCGCCAGGCTCATGCTGATCATTTGAAGAAACTGAGGGAAGCAAGTGGTATGTATGCAGCACAAGACAAGTATTACTGTAGCTTTAAAAGTTAAAGATAAATATTTTTGTTTTTTTTTTCTATACCATAGTAGCAAAGTGAGCATGCATATCCTAACCGTTAAAGCAAGTATGCATGCATAAGTCTATAGCACAAACTAACTTTAGGAGTCAAGTGTAAGATTGTAGTTAGAGGTGTGGGCTAAAATACCATGAGTAACAACTATACAATACTGCATTTCCTTGATAATATTACATAAATTAAACTCTATACAAGTGGCCTAAATGCCATGGTGTTAACTGTAATCTATATAATTGGACCAAGCTTATGTGCAATATATGCATATTGCAAGGATTACTTTGAGCAACCAGTAATTATAGTTTGTAGGTGTTAGGACATAGACTTAAATATAATAGTCCAGATAAAATAGTTGTATAATTGTGATAATATATTGTATGTCAGATATGATGGTACTAATTTATCTCTTTTTTTTTCCTCTCACCCCAACCCTTACCACTTTTTTATTTTCTATTATGTGTCGACAAAATGGCTACCCAACTTACCTGACCCAGAAATACCAACAACCCTTACCCAGCATTCCTCTCTTACTGAAGTAAAAAAATAAATAAAATTAGGCACCTGTCTCACAAAGAAAACATTCTCCCATACATAGACACTCCATTTACACACATGTCTTCTTGACACACTTGAGTCAGTCCAATTGGATATACAGCAGTGTTAGAGAACAAATCCTGCTTTATGTAGATGATATCTTATTAGCAGCTCCCACTTTACAAGCTTGCCGAGAAGACACGCTAGCATTGCTACAATTTTTAGCTGCTGAGGGACACAAGGTGAATAAGGAAAAATTGCAACTCTGGAAAAAACAGGTCCGATATTTGGGCTATATAATTTTTGATGGAGGTAGAACCTTGGATGAGGACAGAAAAATAGCTATTTTGCAGGCTCCAAAACCCATTACCAAAAAGGAAATGATGTCCTTTTTGGGTACGACTAACTTCTGCCAAAGTTGGATTCCAAACTATGCTTTGGAAGTGGCACCCTTGTCTGACCTCATATACAAAAAGCCTATGGCAGCACAGGACCCGATGATTTGGACGCCGGAGGTGGATTTAGCCTTTTGTAATTTAAAACAGTTAATAGCATCTTCTTTTGTCTTGGGGTTACCAAATTATCACAAGTGCTTTTTTCAAACCATAGACTGTAAGCAAAGCTACATGACATCAGTACTGATACAACAACATGGGGATAAGCAACGTCCCATTGCTTACTATTCATCACAGTTAGACCCGGTGGCATGGTCCTTACCCCATTGTGTTCAAGCGGTTGTTGCAGCTACTATGGCAGTGCAGGCTTCGGCATCAGTGGTTTTGTTTCATCCACTCACCCTTAGGGTCCCTCATGCAGTAGCAATTATTTTGTTACAAGAAATGGTAGCATACCTTTCCCTGGCTAGACATCTCTCCTGCATGACTGTTTAGCCTCAAATGACAATTGAACGGTGCACAACCCTGAATCTGTCAACTCTACTCCCTACCCCTGTAGATGGTACTCCACATCACTGCCTACAGGAGATCGAGCAGATGACATTACCTAGAAAAGACCTCACAGATATACCTTTAACAGATGTTGATCTAACATATTATGTAGATGGCTCATGCAAAAAGAACCCAGCAGGACAGAACTTAGTGGGCTATGCTGTAGTATCCGACACAGAGGTTATCGAGGCAAAACCCTTACCACGATATTTGTCCACACAGGTGGCAGAATTGATTGCACTCAGTCGTGCATATATTTTAGCTAAAGGTAAGCGTGCAAATGTTTTTACTGGCAGTCAATATGCCTTTTCCATGATGCATGTGTTTGTACAGCAATGGAAAAACTGAGGTATGATTACATCAACTGGTAAACCCATAAATCATGCACAGCTCATATTAGATCTTTTAAAATCCATTAAATTGCCTCAGTGTTTGGCTATCTGCAAATGTGCAGCTCACACAAAACAGGAGGATGTTATTTCAAAAGGTAATGCAAGAGCTGATGCTGCTGCAAAGCAAGCAGCCACAGAAGCTTGTCTACACCTTGTAGAAGATTTAGCACCCTCTGAAAGTCTAAATTTGGACATGCTACAAACAATGCAATAATTGACCACGCAGGTAGAAATAAGGCATTGGTTAAAGCAGGGGGCCATCTTCAGAGATGGTTTGTACATCTCAAAAGAAGAGAAACCAATATTACCCTCTAATATTTTTCGTTATGCAGCATTATTGAGCCATGGGCAGTGCCATGTCTCAACAGGGGGAATGGTACAGATAGTGAACCAGGTGATTTTCAA